>NW_027311888.1:175000-177500 GCF_040954645.1 Diabrotica undecimpunctata | reverse complement strand
CAAGCAAGGCCTCCTTGCCACCGCCGTGTTCTTATCTATGCAAGCCGAACGGACACACACACACTCACACACACACGCACGCTCACACGCACACACACGCACACACGCAGACACACACATACACTCTTCACCTCTCGACTCCTACCTATTAGTCGCCTCTTACGATAGGCAGGGCCTTCTTGCCTCGGTCGTGATCTTATCTCTGCAAGCCGAACTAACACACACACATACACACACACACGCACACACACGCACACACGCACACACACACACTGACACACACACATACACACACACACTCACACACGCACGCACACACGCACACACACACACACATACACTCTTCACCTCTCGACTCCTACCCATTATTCTCCTCTTACGACAGGCAGGGACTTCTTGCCACGGCCGTGTTCTTATCTCTGCAAGCCAAACGGACACACACACACACGCACACACACACACACGCACACGCACACGCACACGCACACACTCTCCACCTCTCGACTCCTATCCATTAGTCGCCTCTTACGACAGGCATGGCCTTCTTGCCACCGCTTTTTTCTTATCTCTGCGAGCGAAGGGACACACACACACACATACACACACACACTCACACACACATACACTCACACACACACAAACACGCACACACGCACACACACATACATTCTTCACCTCTCTAATCCTACCTATTAGTCGCCTCTCACGACAGGCAGGGCCTTCTTGTCTCGGCCGTGTTCTTATTTCTGCAAGACGAACGGACACACACACACATACTCACACACGCACACACGCACGCACATACGCACACACACATACACTCACACACACACAAACACGTACACACGCACACACACATACATTCTTCACCTCTCGACTCCTACCTATTAGTCACCTCTTACGACAGGCAGGGCCTTCTTGCCTTGGCCGTGTTCTTATCTCTGCAAGCCGAACGGACACACACACACATACTCACACACGCACACACACACGCACACACGCACACACACACATACACTCTTCACCTCTCGATTCCTACCTATTAGTCGCCTCTTACGATAGGCAGGGCCGGCTTGCCTCGGTCGTGTTCTTATTTCTGCAAGCCGAACTAACACAGACACATACTCACACACGCACACACACACGCACACACGCACACACACACATACACTCTTCACCTCTCGACTCCTACCTATTAGTCGCCTCTTACGATAGGCAGGGCCGGCTTGCCTCGGTCGTGTTCTTATTTCTGCAAGCCGAACTAACACAGACACATACTCACACACGCACACACACACGCACACACGCACACACACACATACACTCTTCACCTCTCGACTCCTACCTATTAGTCACCTCTTACGACAGGCAGGGCCTTCTTGCCTTGGCCGTGTTCCTATCTCTGCGAGCCGACTGGACACACACACTCACACACACAAATACAAACACACACACTCACACACGCACACACACGCACACACGCACACTCACACACAAATACACTCTTCACCTCTCGACTGCTACCCATTAGTCGCCTCTTACGACAGGCAGGGCCTTCTTGCCACGGCCGTGTTCTTATCTCTGAGAGCCGACCGGACACACACACACTCACACACGCACACACACGCACACACGCACTTACACACATACACTCTTCACCTCTCGACTCCTACGCATTAGTCGCCGCTTACGACAGGCAGAGCCTTCTTGGCACGGACGTGTTTCCTTGATCACTGCGAGCCGACCGGACACACACACACTCACACACGCACACACACGCACACACGCACACACACATACACTCTTCACCTCTCGACTCCTACCAATTAGTCGCCACTTACGACAGGCAGGGCATTCTTGCCTCGGCCGTATTCTTATCTCTGCAAGCCAAACGGACACATACACACTCACACACACACTCACACACACACGCACGCACACACGCACACACACACACGCATCCACGCACACGCACACGCACACGCACACACTCTCCACCTCTCGACTCCTATCCATTAGTCGCCTCTTAAGACAGGCAGGGCCTTCTTGCCACGGATGTATTCTTATCTTTGCAAGCCGAACGGACACACATACATACACTCGCACACACACACATACATACACTCGCACACACACACACACACATACACGCTTCACCTTTCGACTCCTACCAATTAGTCGCCACTTACGACAGGCAGGGCATTCTTGCCTCGGCCGTATTCTTATCTCTGCAAGCCAAACGGACACATACACACTCACACACACACTCACACACACACGCACGCACACACGCACACACACACACACGCATCCACGCACACGCACACGCACACGCACACACTCTCCACCTCTCGACTCCTATCCATTAGTCGCCTCTTAAGACAGGCACGGCCTTCTTGCCACGGATGTATTCTTATCTCTGCAAGCCGAACGGACACACACACACACTCACACACACACGCACGCACACACGCACACATACACACACAAACACTCACGC
>NW_027311888.1:165000-170000 GCF_040954645.1 Diabrotica undecimpunctata | reverse complement strand
TGCGAGCCGACCGGACACACACACTCACACATGCACACACACACGCACACACGCACACACACATACACTCTTCACCTCTCGACTCCTACCAATTAGTCGCCACTTACGACAGGCAGGGCATTCTTGCCTCGGCCGTATTCTTATCTCTGCAAGCCGAACGGACACACACACACACACGCACACACAAACACACACGCACACACACATACACTCACACACACACACGCACACACGCACACACACATACATTCTTCACCTCTCGACTCCTACCTATTAGTCGCCTCTTACGACAGGCAGGACCTTCTTGCTTCGGCCGTATTCTTATCACTGCAAGCCAAACGGACACACACACACACATACACACACACTCACACACGCACACACACGGACACACGCACACATACACATACACCCTTCACCTCTCGACTCCTACCCATTAGTTGCCTCTTAAGACAGGCAGGGCCTTCTTGCCACTTGCCTCTTATCTCTGCGGGTCGAACGGACACACACACACACACACTTACACACACACACATACACTCTTAACCTCTCCACTCCTACCCATTGGTCGCCTGTTACGACATTCAGGGACTTCTTGCCACGGACGTTTCTTATCTCGGCGGGCCGAACGGACACACACATACACACACACTCACACACACACATACACTCTTAACCTCTCGACTCCAACCCATTAGTCCCCTCTTACGACATTCAGGGACTTCTTGCCACGGACGTATTCTTATCTCTGCAAGCCGAACGGACACACACACATACTCACACACGCACACACACACGCACACACACACACATACACTCTTTACCTCTCGACTCCTACCCTCTTGCTACGGCCATGTTCTTATCTCTGCGAGCCGAACGGACATACACACATACTCACACACACACGCACGCTCACACGCACACACGCACACACACACACTCTCCACCTCTCGACTCCTATCCATTAGTCACCTCTTAAGACAGGCAGGGCCTTCTTGCCTGGGCCGTATTCTTATCTCTGCAAGCCGAACGGACACACACAGACTCACACACACACGCACGCACACACGCACACATACACACACAAACACTCACGCATGCACAAACACACGCACGCACACACACACACAAATACACTCTTCACCTCTCGACTCCTACCTCTTAGTCGCCTTTTACGAGAGGCATGGCCTTCTTCCTCGGTCGTATTTTAATTTCTGCGAGCCGAATGGACACACACATACATACACACACTCACTTACACACGCACACACAAAGGAACACACACACACATACACTCTTCATCTCTCGACTCCTACCAATTAGTCGCTCCTTACAGCAAGCAAGGCCTCCTTGCCACCGCCGTGTTCTTATCTATGCAAGCCGAACGGACACACACACACTCACACACACACGCAAGCTCACACGAACACACACGCACACACGCAGACACACACATACACTCTTCACCTCTCGACTCCTACCTATTAGTCGCCTCTTACGATAGGCAGGGCCTTCTTGCCTCGGTCGTGATCTTATCTCTGCAAGCCGAACTAACACACACACATACTCACACACGCACACACACACACACACGCATACACACATACACTCTTCACCTCTCGACTCCTACTTATTAGTCGCCCCTTACAAGAGGCAGGGCCTTCTTGCCTCAGCCGTATTCTTATCTCTGCAAGCCAAACAGACACACACACATACACACACACACGCACACACACGCACACACGCACACACACACACTGACACACACACATACACACACACACTCACACACGCACGCACACACGCACACACACACACATACACTCTTCACCTCTCGACTCCTACCCATTATTCTCCTCTTACGACAGGCAGGGACTTCTTGCCACGGCCGTGTTCTTATCTCTGCAAGCCAAACGGACACACACACACACGCACACACACACACACGCACACGCACACGCACACGCACACACTCTCCACCTCTCGACTCCTATCCATTAGTCGCCTCTTACGACAGGCATGGCCTTCTTGCCACCGCTTTTTTCTTATCTCTGCGAGCGAAGGGACACACACACACACACACACATACACACACACTCACACACACACACGCACACACGCACGCACACACGCACACACACATACACTCACACACACACAAACACGCACACACGCACACACACATACATTCTTCACCTCTCTAATCCTACCTATTAGTCGCCTCTCACGACAGGCAGCGCCTTCTTGTCTCGGCCGTGTTCTTATTTCTGCAAGACGAACGGACACACACACACATACTCACACACGCACACACGCACGCACATACGCACACACACATACACTCACACACACACAAACACGTACACACGCACACACACATACATTCTTCACCTCTCGACTCCTACCTATTAGTCACCTCTTACGACAGGCAGGGCCTTCTTGCCTTGGCCGTGTTCTTATCTCTGCAAGCCGAACGGACACACATACATACTCACACACGCACACACACACGCACACACGCACACACACACATACACTCTTCACCTCTCGATTCCTACCTATTAGTCACCTCTTACGATAGGCAGGGCCGGCTTGCCTCGGTCGTGTTCTTATTTCTGCAAGCCGAACTAACACAGACACATACTCACACACGCACACACACACGCACACACGCACACACACACATACACTCTTCACCTCTCGACTCCTACCTATTAGTCGCCTCTTACGATAGGCAGGGCCGGCTTGCCTCGGTCGTGTTCTTATTTCTGCAAGCCGAACTAACACAGACACATACTCACACACGCACACACACACGCACACACTCACACACACACATACACTCTTCACCTCTCGACTCCTACCTATTAGTCACCTCTTACGACAGGCAGGGCCTTCTTGCCTTGGCCGTGTTCCTATCTCTGCGAGCCGACTGGACACACACACTCACACACACAAATACACACACACACTCACACACGCACACACACGCACACACGCACACTCACACACAAATACACTCTTCACCTCTCGACTGCTACCCATTAGTCGCCTCTTACGACAGGCAGGGCCTTCTTGGCACGGACGTGTTTCCTTGATCACTGCGAGCCGACCGGACACACACACTCACACATGCACACACACACGCACACACGCACACACGCACACACACATACACTCTTCACCTCACGACTCCTACCAATTAGTCGCCACTTACGACAGGCAGGGCATTCTTGCCTCGGCCGTATTCTTATCTCTGCAAGCCAAACGGACACATACACACTCACACACACAAGCACGCACACACGCACACACACGCACACACACAAAAACACTTTTCACCTCTCGACTCCTACCCATTAGTTGCCTCTTACGACAGGCATGGCCTTCTTGCCTCGGCCGTATTCTAATTTCTGCGAGCCGAATGCACATGCACACGCACACGCACACACCCTCCACCTCTCGACTCCTATCCACTGGCCGCCTCTTAAGACAGGCAGGGCCTTCTTGCCCCGGCCGTATTCTTATCTGTGGAAGCCGAGCGGACAAACACACACACACACACGCACGCACGCACACACGCACACACACTCACACACGCACAAACACACGCACACACGCACACACACACACATACACTCTTCACCTTTCGACTCCTACCCATTAGTCGCCTCTTACAACAGGCAGGGACTACCTGCCACAGTCGAGTTCTTATCTCTGTGTGCCGAACGGACACACACACTCACACACACACTCACACACACACGCACGCACACACGCACACACACACACGCATCCACGCACACGCACACGCACACGCACACGCACACACTCTCCACCTCTCGACTCCTATCCATTAGTCGCCTCTTAAGACAGGCAGGGCCTTCTTGCCACGGATGTATTCTTATCTTTGCAAGCCGAACGGACACACATACATACACTCGCACACACACATACACACACATACACGCTTCACCTTTCGACTCCTATACATTAGTCGACTCTTACGACATTCAGGGACTTCTTGCCACGGCCGTTTTCTTATCTCTGCGAGCCGAACGGACACACACACACTCACACACACACACACGCAAGCACACATACAGTATTCACCTCTCGACTTCTACCCATTATTCTCCTCTTACGACAGGCAGGGACTTCTTGCCACGGCCGTGTTCTTATCTCTGCAAGCCGAACGGACACACATACACGCACACACAAACACACGCACACAGGCATACACGCACACACGCACACACGCACACGCACACGCACACGCACACACTCTCCACCTCTCGATTCCTATCCAATAGTCGCCTCTTAAGACAGGCAGGGCCTTCTTGCCACGAACGCATTCTTATCTCTGCGAGCCGAACGGACACACACACACTCACACACACACACACACACACGCAAGCACACATACCCTCTTCACCTCTCGACTCCTACCCATTAGTCGCCTCTTACGACAGGCAGGCCTTCTTGCTACGGCCGTGTTCTCATTTCAGCGAGCCGACCGGACACACACACACTGACACACACACATTCACACACACACTCAAACACGCACGCACACACGCACACACGCAAACACACACATACACTCTTCACCTCTCGACTCCTACCCATTATTCTCCTCTTACGACAGGCAGGTACTTCTTGCCACGGCCGTGTTCTTATCTCTGCAAGCCGAACGGACACACACACGAACGCACACACACACACGCACACGCACACGCACACGCACATACTCTCTACCTCTCGACTCCTATCCATTAGTCGCCTCTTACGACAGGCATGGCCTTCTTGCCACCGCTTTTTTCTTATCTCTGCGAGCGAAGGGACACACACACACATACACACACACTCACACACACACACACGCACACACGCACGCACACACGCACACACACATACACTCACACACACAGAAACACGCACACACGCACACACACATACATTCTTTACCTCTCGACTCCTACCCATTATTCGTCTCTCAC
>NW_027311888.1:130000-160000 GCF_040954645.1 Diabrotica undecimpunctata | reverse complement strand
TTTACCTCTCGACTCCTACCTATTAGTCGCCTCTTACGATAGGCAGGGCCTTCTTGCCTCGGTCGTGTTCTTATTTCCGCAAGCCGAACTAACACACACACATACTCACACACGCACACACGCACACACACACATACACTCTTCACCTCTCGACTCCTACTTATTAGTCGCCCATTACAAGAGGCAGGGCCTTCTTGCCTCGGCCGTATTTTTATCTCTGCAAGCCAAACAGAAACACACACATACACACACACTTACACACGCACACACACGCACACGCACACGCACACACTCTCCACCTCTCGACTCCTATCCATTAGTCGCCTCTTAAGACAGGCAGGGCCTTCTTGCCACGGACGTATACCTATCTCTGCAAGCCGAACGAACACACACACACACTTGCACACATACACACACACACACACACATACACGCTTCACCTCTCGACTCCTACCCATTAGTCGCTCCTTACAGCAGGCATGGCCTTCTTGCCACGGACGTATTCTTATCTCTGCGAGCCGAAGGGATACACACACACATACACACACACACATACACACGCACATACTCACACACACACGCACACACGCACACACACACATACACTCTTCACCTCTTGACTCCTACCTATTAGTCGCCTCTTACGATAGGCAGGGCCTTCTTGCCTCGGTCGTGCTCTTATCTCTGCCAGCCAAACGGACACTCACACATACACACACACTCTCACACGCACACACACGCACATACGCACACACATATACACTCTTCACCACTTGACTCCTACCCATTAGTCGCCTCTTACGACAGGCAGGGCCTTCTTGCCACGGCCGTGTTCTTATCTCTGTGAGCCGACTGGACACACACACTCACACACACAAATACACACACACTCACACACGCACACACACGCACACACGCACACTTACACACACATACACTCTTCACCTCTCGACTCCTCTCCATTAGTCGCCTCTTTCGACAGGCAGGGCCTTCTTGCCACGGCCGTGTTCTTATCTCTGCGAGCCGACTGGACACACACACACTCACACACATAAATACACACACATTCACACACGCACACACACGCACACTCACACATACATACACTCTTCACCTCTCGACTCCTACCCATTAGTCGCCTCTTACGACAGGCAGGGCCTTATTGCCACGGCCGTGTTCTTATCTCGAGCCGACCGGACACACACACGCACACACACGCACACACACACTTACACACATACACTCTTCACCTCTCGACTCCTCTCCATTAGTCGCCTCTTTCGACAGGCAGGGCCTTCTTGCCACGGCCGTGTTCTTATCTCTGCGAGCCGACTGGACACACACACACTCACACACATAAATACACACACATTCACACACGCACACACACGCACACTCACACATACATACACTCTTCACCTCTCGACTCCTACCCATTAGTCGCCGCTTACGACAGGCAGGGCCTTCTTGGCACGAACGTGTCCTTATCACTGCGAGCCGACCGGACACACACACTCACACACGCACACACACACGCACACACGCACACACACATACACTCTTCACCTCTCGACTGCTACCAATTAGTCGCCACTTACGACAGGCAGGGCCTTCTTGCCTCGGCCGTATTCTTATCTCTGCAAGCCGAACGGACACATACACACTCACACACAAGCACGCACACACGCACACACACGCACACACACA
This sequence comes from Diabrotica undecimpunctata, assembly GCF_040954645.1. NCBI lineage: Eukaryota > Metazoa > Arthropoda > Insecta > Coleoptera > Chrysomelidae > Diabrotica > Diabrotica undecimpunctata. The sequence continues at coordinate 158,293 of NW_027311888.1, read as the reverse complement.
AAAACACTTTTCACCTCTCGACTCCTACCCATTAGTTGCCTCTTACAACAGGCATGGCCTTCTTGCCTCGTCCGTATTCTAATCTCTGCGAGCCGAATGGACACACACATACATACACACACACACTTACACACGCACAAACACACACACACCCACACACGCACACACACACACATACACTATTCACCTTTCGACTCCTACCTATTAGTCGCCCCTTACAAGAGAGAGGGCCTTCTTGCCTCGGCCGTATCTCTGCAAGCCAAACAGACACACACACATACACACACACTTACACACACACACACGCACACACACACATACACTCTTCACCTCTCGACTCCTACCAATTGTGATGGGTAGCTCTTTCGGGGCGACAGACTCAGTAAAACACAGGTTTGAAGTAAAATTAAATCTATTAACTTAGTATATCTACAATAAATAAAAATAAAAGGAATTCTACGTTGTATACTTATACAATGAATGAAACTAAAACGAATTCTACTGGATCCCGTGATGAACGAAGTCCTCGGCGAACGTCTATAAAAGAAAAGAAATTATTTAGTACTACTAATAAGAAACGAAATGGGGGAAATCGATCGCGCGCAGATTTATACTCGCTTTCGCTTCAATTCAGCGAAAGCTCCGAATATGCTCGCAAAACAAAATATTTAGCTGTGCAGACCCACGGCAATGTTCAATACACAATGCCGACGGGTTCCGCTTGGCTAAGGACAGAATATGATCCTCAATACGGAAATCTCTCTGTCCCGGTTGGTTCTGTGCAGATCCGCGGTAATGCTCAATACGCAACACCGATGGGTTCCGCTTGGTTAGGGACAGAGTACGATCCTCAATACGGAACTTTCTCTGTCCAGAATGGCTCGCAGGTTCACTACACCGGCGAGTCAAGGAGCCTAGAGCGCTAGCTACAAGACTGTCTAATTCCGCTATTCACACGCCTTAAATAGCCGTTTGAATCCCACTACGCCGTCACGTTGTAGAAGTGGATGCGCAAATATTGACACTCCCACGGTTCGAACTGTTAAACGATCAGAGCATCGTTACACCCCCTTCTCTTTGAAAAAAAAAGTAACATACCTTTTTTTTTGTGTATATGGTGTCTACAGCCTCGTGATGCCATCTATCCCTCTCGGTATCTTTATTACAATCTTCCTCCCATTGTTACAGCATATCCTGTATCTTTTGGTCCCCCTCTCGATCAGGTGTTTTGGGACGATCTCTATAAGATCGGCGTGTTTCCCGGGTTCCGGTTCTTCTGGAGTGGACGCGGATTGGGCTTCTTGTCCCGTTTTAGTATCAGGTACGCTCTTCTTCCTCGGTGGGGTTGGTGGTGTCCCAAAAAGTTCGTGGAACCTCTTCATGATCCTCTCCTCGTCTTTTCCTGGTGTCACAGGTAGTTCGGGTCTCTCTGGCGTTCCCAGAGGGGTCATCTCTTCCGGTATCTCTAATATGTCTTCCATGTTTAATGTTGATGAACTGAATTCTGCTTGCTAGCATTGCCACTTAAATACTGTTTGGTTGTGGTGGGGATTGGATTTCTGTAGTAACATTTCCCCCCTCCCATGGTTTTAAATCTTTTACATGCGCCGTCATCTGCTTGCGGCTACTACTATCGGCCAATTTCAGTTTTACTATTACTGGTGATATTACTGACGTTACTATGTATGGTCCTGAGTACTTCGGCGCTAGTTTGCTGGTGAAAGCTGCACTAGCTGATGATAGATGGTGTTCCTTTTTCATGACTCGATCTCCTGGATGCGGCTGCCAGTCTCTTCGTCTTAGATCGTAATGTTTCTTTTGGTCCTCGAAAGCGTGTTCCATGTGCACTTTCGCTAGTTCTCTTAACGCTTCTAACTTGTTTAAGTTTTCTGCATACCCCTGTATATCTTGTCCATTTGTCGCCTCTATTAAGTCTAATTCCCTTCCGAAATTAAGAAGCGCTGGTGAAAATCCTGTTGAATCGTGTCTTGACGAATTTATGGCGTAGCAGAATTCTGGTATGAATTTGTCCCAGTCTTTATGGTTATCCTCCACGTAAGTAGCTATCATCGTTTTCAGTACTTTGTTCGTTCGTTCTACTGGATTGCACTGAGGTGAGTACGGCGGTGTTAGAATGTGATTTATGTTATAGGACTTTAGTACCGCCTTAAAATTTCCGCTTGTAAATTGCGCGCCGTTGTCCGAGATGATTTTCTTCGGGATACCGAATTGCATGACTACTTTAGATCGTAGAGTGTCGATGATTGAGTTCGTAGATGCTGCTCTTATTGGCTGGGCGACGACCCATTTGGTAAACCGGTCTTGCACGACTATTAAGAAAATGTTTCCTTTTGCAGATCTTGGGAATGGTCCCATTAAATCAACTGAGACAGTATGCCAAGGCTTTTCTACAGTGGACGGTTGCATTTTCCCGGCTGGTTGCATTTGAGACGGTTTATATTGGAGGCACTTCGTACAGGCTCTAACGTAGTCTGCAATTTGTTTAAACATCTTAGGCCAATAGTACTTTTGCGCTATTCGGCAAATTGTTTTTGCCATTTCCTAAGTGGCCTGCTGTGGTCGAGTCATGATTTTCCTCCAAAATATCTTTCCTTTTATATCTTGGTACGCATAATTTCCATGGGTTATTAAACTCTGGGTCGGCTAAATTACGGCTGCTCCAAACGTGTTTATATAATTTCCCGTTTGATATTTGTAAATCCGGGAAATCGTCTGGGTTCTGGAGTACATTCCTATATAAATTATCGTACCAACTGCATGATTCCAGTTCTGATGCTAATAATTCCGACTCTGGTTCTTCGCTCTGGTTTTCTTGTGGTTGTCGTGACAAAGCATCTGCTACCTTGTTGAGGACTCCCTTTCTATATATTACCTCGAAATCGTACTGTTGCAGTTCTAAACTCCACCTGGCTAACCGACCTGACGGGTTTTTAAGGTTCATCAGCCATTTGAGGGACTAATGGTCTGATATGACCTTAAAATTGTATCCTTCTATATACGGCCTCATTTGCTTTATCCCGTACACGATGGATAGACATTCTTTTTCCGTTGTGGAATATTTTGTCTCGGCTGGTGTGAGGGTTCGACTAGCATATGCAATTACTTTATCCAGGCCGTCGTATTTCTGTGTTAGTGCAACTCCAAGTCCACAGTTCGACGCATCTGTTTGCAGGTAAAATGTTTTCGAAAAATCGGGGCATGCTAATACTGGGGCCGATGTAAGTTTTGATTTTAGCTCTTCAAACGCGTTTTCCTGCTTATCGGTCCATTTCCATCTTATCTTCTTCTTCAGAAGCATGTTTAGCGGTCCTGCTATTGTCGAATAGTTCTCTATGAATCGGCGGTACCATGATGTTATTCCTAGGAACCGGCGGAGTTGACGCACATTTCTCGGTGCTGTAAGTCCGGTTATCGCGTTGGTTTTCTCCGGGTCGGTTTTTATTCCTTTTGCTCCAACCACATGTCCTAAGTATCTGAGTTCTGACTGGCAAAACGTGCATTTCTCGAAGTTCAGCTGTAATCTGGCTTCTTTCAGTCTTCGGAAAACTTCATGTAGGTGATTTAAATGCTCTTGGAGCGTTTTAGATATTACTACGATATCATCCAAGTAGGCAAACGCGAATTCCATATCGGGAGGTATTACCTTATCCAGTAGGCGTTGGAAAGTGGCTCCTGCGGAATGCAGTCCGAATGGGGTGGTTTTGAACTGAAAATGGCCTTTTCCGGGTACGCTGAATGCTGTCACTGGGCGGCTTGTTTCTTCTAGGGGTATTTGAAAATACCCCTGTTTCAAATCGAGGGTCGATATAAAATTTGCTTCCTTAAGTCTATCCAGAATTTCCGATATTCTGGGTAACGGATATGCGTCCTTATCTGATAGTTCGTTGACTTTTCTAAAGTCAATGCAAAATCTGTACGAGTTATCCTTTTTCCTAACTAGTACAATCGGTGAACTCCAACCACTTGTGGAGGGTTCGATGGTTCCTTCTTTTAACATCTTGTCCACTTCTTGGTTGATGATCTGTAGCATTGCGGGATTGTGCCGCCTATAAGGCTGCTTGACTGGATCGCACTTTTTCTTCAATTTTATTTCGTGTCTTATTAAGTTCGTGGGTCCTGTTATGTTCTCAAACTCTCTTAGTTCTTTTCTTAGGAACCTTTCTAACTACGTATTTTGAGTGGAGTCTTTTAAAGTGTTACATGTCTCTTCTTGATGTTGTATGTATTGTTCGGTCGTATGTTTATCGAATTTAAGTTCGATAGAATGGTTCCTGAGGAATTCCACTCCTAGTAGGGCATCTTCCGTCAACCCTGGCATTACTATGAATGTTTGTCGGGTTTGTAACTTATCGATCTCGCATTCAATTGTCAACTTCTGGTTAAGCTCCATTAACGCTCCATTTGCTAGTCTTGTTCTCCCGCTATAGCTATCTAGAGAGTCCTTGTATATCTGAGCTATTCTATCCCCGACGTAATTTTTAGTAGTTCCTGTGTCGATGAGCGCTCTGTATGTTCTTTGCCCTATTTTTAGTGATGCGAACAGTCGAATGTCATTGCCTGCTGGCTGTGTAACGGCGAAAACGAATGGAGTCGAATCTTGTTTTACAGACTGGGACGACTCCTTGTTTCTCCAGTCTGTAATTCGTTTCCCTGACGCCTGAAACAGCAGTCGCTGCTGTAAACCCCTTCTCTGCCGCAACGCGAACAAAACTTTTTCCATGGGTTTTTGCAGTTTTTACGGCTGTAACCTGGCATCTTGCATCTAAAGCATGCCGTTTTTGCATCGTACTCCGCTTGGTCCGTGCGTCTCCAGTTTCCACGGCAAATCTGATTTGCTCGGGTCTTTTCGTCTTCTAGAGCTTCGTATTCTTGGGCTAAATCCTGTAATTCGGTTAAGTTTCCGAAATCCCGGCGGCGAGCATAAAGCTTATATTCTGGTAACAAATTTTTGTATATCCTTTCAAGTTCTTGGTTTTTAGAAAAAGATCCTTCTCGTCTGATTAATGTTTGAATCTCCGTGATATATATATCTACTGGTTCGTTCTGTCTCTGTTTTCTGTTTCGGATTTCCTCTTCTAGTTGTTGCAAATATCCCCTGGGATAGAAAGCTTTTTTAAAATCCTCGCTGAAATCTGTCCATGACTTCCAATTTTTGTTATTGTTTCTGTACCATAACAAAGCGTGGTCTCCTAATAATTCTGGTAATGCTCTTAGTAGATCTTGTTTATCGATCTCGTAGGCCAAGCTTAATTCGTCTATCCTCTCTAAGAATTCTATTGCATCCGAATGTTTCTTGTCGAAGTGTGTGTTCCACTTTCGTACTTGATTTAGCAATTCTGGTTGCCCCATTTGTTTCGTTATTGTTAATTCCTGTAATTGTCTTCGGATGCCCGAAATTTCCTGGGTCAGTGTGTCGGATTCTGTTCCCTTGGAAGTTTTTTCTTTTGGGATTGTTCCTGTAGCTTCCTCGCGATTTTTAAAATAGGCTCTGAGTCGTGCTCTCAATTCGTCGACGGTTCCCTTGGGATCTAAGCCGCATTTTTCGGCCTCGCTCTGCAATTCCTCTTTGCAAAGTCGATTTATCCACGACGTACCTGTTACTGAGTCTGTGTCTTTATCTGTCGGCATGTTATTAATTTTTGCTCGGGCGCCAGTTTGAGATGGCGCCCGAGCAAAATGGATGGATTCTGTTCCCTTGGAAGTTTTTTCTTTTGGGATTGTTCCTGTAGCTTCCTCGCGATTTTTAAAATAGGTTCTGAGTCGTGCTCTCAATTCGTCGACGGTTCCCTTGGGATCTAAGCCGCATTTTTCGGCCTCGCTCTGCAATTCCTCTTTGCAAAGTCGATTTATCCACGACGTACCTGTTACTGAGTCTGTGTCTTTATCTGTCGGCATGTTATTAATTTTTGCTCGGGCGCCAGTTTGAGATGGGTAGCTCTTTCGGGGCGACAGACTCAGTAAAACACAGGTTTGAAGTAAAAATAAATCTATTAATTTAGTATATCTACAATAAATAAAAATAAAAGGAATTCTACGTTGTATACCTATACAATGAATGAAACTAAAACGAATTCTACTGGATCCCGTGATGAACGAAGTCCTCGGCGAACGTCTATAAAAGAAAAGAAATTAATTAGTACTACTAATAAGAAACGAAATGGGGGAAATCGATCGCGCGCAGATTTATACTCGCTTTCGCTTCAATTCAGCGAAAGCTCCGAATATGCTTGCAAAACAAAATATTTAGCTGTGCAGACCCATGGCAATGTTCAATACACAATGCCGACGGGTTCCGCCTGGCTAAGGACAGAATATGATCCTCAATACGGAAATCTCTCTGTCCCGGTTGGTTCTGTGCAGATCCGCGGTAATGCTCAATACGCAACACCGATGGGTTCCGCTTGGTTAGGGACAAAGTACGATCCGCAATACGGAACTCTCTCTGTCCAGAATGGCTCGCAGGTTCACTACACCGGCGAGTCAGGGAGCCTAGAGCGCTAGCTACAAGACTGTCTAATTCCGCTATTCACACGCCTTAAATAGCCGTTTGAATCCCACTACGCCGTCACGTTAAGTGGATGCGCAAATATTGACACTCTCACGGTTCGAACTGTTAAACGATCAGAGCATCGTTACACAATTAGTCGCCACTTACGACAGGCAGGGCCTTCTTGCCTCGGCCGTATTCTTATTTCTCAAGCCGAACGGACACACACACACTCACACACACGCACGCACACACGCACACACACGCACACACACACACACACACACAAATACACTCTTCACCTCTCGACTCCTACTCATTAGTCGCCACTTAAGACAGGCAGGGCCTTCTTGCCTCGGCCGTATTCTTATCTCTGCAAGACGAACGGACACACACACACTCACACACACACACGCACGCACACACGCACACACACGCACACACGCACACACACACATACACTCTTCACCTCTCGACTCCTACCTATTAGTCGCCTCTTACGATAGGCAGGGCCTTCTTGCCTCGGTGGTGCTCTTATCTCTGCAAGCCGAACTAACACACACACATACTCACACACGCACACACACGCACACACGCATACACACATACACCCTTCACCTCTCGACTCCTACTTATTAGTCGCCCCTCACAAGAGGCAGGGCCTTCGTGCCTCGGCCGTATTCTTATCTCTGCAAGCCAAACAGACACACACACATACACTCTTCACCTCTCGACTCCTACTCATTAGTCGCCTCTTAACGACAGGCAGTGCCTTCTTGCCACGGCAGTGTTCTCATCTCTGCGAGCCGACTGGACACACACACTCACACACACAAATACACACACACTCACACACGCACACACACGCACACACGCACACTCACACACACATACACTCTTCACCTCTCGACTCCTACCCATTAGTCGCCTCTTACGACAGGCAGGGCCTTCTTGCCACGGCCGTGTTCTTATCTCTGCGAGCCAACTGGACACACACACACTCACACACACAAATACACACACACACTCACACACGCACACACACGCACACTCACACACACATACACTCACACACACACAAACACGCACACACGCACACACACATACATTCTTCACCTCTCTAATCCTACCTATTAGTCGCCTCTCACGACAGGCAGGGCCTTCTTGCCTCGGCCGTGTTCTTATCTCTGCAAGACGAACGGACACACACACACATACTCACACACGTACACACGCACGCACACACGCACACACACATACATTCTTCACCTCTCGACTCCTACCTATTAGTCGCCTCTTACCACAGGCTGGGCCTTCTTGCCTTGGCCGTGTTCTTATCTCTGCAAGCCGAACGGACACACACACATACTCACACACGCACACACACACGCACACACGGACACACACATACACTCTTCACCTCTCGACTCCTACCTATTAGTCGCCTCTTACGATAGGCAGGGCCTTCTTGCCTCGGTCGTGTTCTTATTTCTGCAAGCCGCACTAACACACACACATACTCACACACGCACACACACACGCACACACGCACATACACATACATACACTCTTCACCTCTCGACTCCTACTTATTAGTCGCCCATTACAAGAGGCAGGGCCTTCTTGCCTCGGCCGTATTCTTATCTCTGCAAGCCAAACAGACACACACACATACACACACTTACACACGCACACACACGCACACGCACACACTCTCCACCTCTCGAATCCTACCCATTAGTCGCCTCTTAAGACAGGCAGGGCCTTCTTGCCACGGACGTATACCTATCTCTGCGAGCCGTACGGACACACACACACACACACACTTGCACACACACACATACACTCTTCACCTCTCGACTCCTACCCATTAGTCGCTCCTCACAGCTAGCATGGCCTTCTTGCCACGGACGTATTCTTATCTCTGCGAGCCGAAGGGATACACACACACATACACACACACATACACACACATACTCACACACACACGCACACACACATACACTCTTCACCTCTTGACTCCTACCTATTAGTCGCCTCTTACGATACGCAGGGCCTTCTTGCCTCGGTCGTGCTCTTATCTCTGCATGCCAAACGGACACACACACATACACACACACTCTCACACGCACACACACGCACATACGCACACACATATATACTCTTCACCACTCGACTCCTACCCATTAGTCGCCTCTTACGACAGGCAGGGCCTTCTTGCCACGGCCGTGTTCTTATCTCTGCGAGCCGACTGGACACACACACTCACACACACAAATACACACACACTCACACACGCACACACACGCACACACGCACACTCACACACACATACACTCTTCACCTCTCGACTCCTACCCATTAGTCGCCTCTTACGACAGGCAGGGCCTTCTTGCCACGGCCGTGTTCTTATCTCTGCAAGCCAACTGGACACACACACACTCACACACACAAATACACACAAACACTCACACACGCACACACACGCACACTCACACACACATACACTCTTCACCTCTCTACTCCTACCCATTAGTCGCCTCTTACGACAGGCAGGGCCTTCTTGCCACGGCCGTGTTCTTATCTCTGCAAGCCGACCGGCACACACACACACTCACACACGCACACACACGCACACACGCACTTACACACATACACTCTTCACCTCTCGACTCCTACGCATTAGACGCCGCTTGCGACAGGCAGGGCCTTCTTGTCACCACCGTGTCCTTATTACTGCGAGCTGACCGGACACACACACTCACACACGCACACACACACGCACACACACACATGCACTCTTCACCTCTCGACTCCTACCAATTAGTCGCCACTTACGACAGGCAGGGCCTTCTTGCCTCGGCCGTATTCTCATCTCTGCAAGCCGAACGGACACATACACACTCTAACACACAAGCACGCACACACGCACACACACGCACACACACAAAAACACTTTTCACCTCTCGACTCCTACCCATTAGTTGCCTCTTACGACAGGCATGGCCTTCTTGCCTTGGCCGTATTCTAATCTCTGCGAGCCGAATGGACACACACATACATACACACACACACTTACACACGCACAAACACACACACACCCACACACGCACACACACACACACACACACACATACACTATTCAGCTTTCGACAACTACCTATTAGTCGCCCCTTACAAGAGAGAGGGCCTTCTTGCCTCGGCCGTATTCTTATCTCTGCAAGCCAAACAGACACACACACATACACACACACTTACACACACACTTACACACGCACACACACGCACACACGCACACACACACACATACACTCTTCACCTCTCGACTCCTACCAATTAGTCGCCACTTACGACAAGGCAGGGCCTTCTTGCCTCGGCCGTATTCTTATCTCTGCAAGCCGAACGGACACACACACACTTACACACACACGCACGCACACACGCACACACACGCACACACACACATACACTCTTCACCTCTCGACTCCTACCTATTAGTCGCCTCTTACGATAGGCAGGGCCTTCTTGCCTCGGTCGTGTTCTTATTTCTGCAAGCCGAAATAACACACACATACTCACACACGCACACACACACGCACACCCGCGCACACACACATACACTCTTCACCTCTCGACTCCTACTTATTAGTCGCCCATTACAAGAGGCAGGGCCTTCTTGCCTCTGCCGTATTCTTATCTCTGCAAGCCAAACAGACACACACACATACACACACACTTACACACGCACACACACGCACACGCACACGCACACACTCTCCACCTCTCGACTCCTATCCATTAGTCGCCTCTTAAGACAGGCAGGGCCTTCCTGCCACGGACGTATACCTATCTCTGCGAGCCGAACGGATACACACACACACACTTGCACACATACACACACACACACATACACGCTTCACCTCTCGACTCCTACCCATTAGTCGCTCCTTACAGCAGGCATGGCCTTCTTGCCACGGACGTATTCTTATCTCTGCGAGCCGAAGGTATACACACACACATACACACACACATACACACACATACTCACACACACACGCACACACGCACACACACACATACACTCTTCACCTCTTGACTCCTACCTATTAGTCGCCTCTTACGATAGGCAGGGCCTTCTTGCCTCGGTCGTGCTCTTATCTCTGCCAGCCAAACGGACACACACACATACACACACACTCTCACACGCACACACACGCACATACGCACACACATATACACTCTTCACCACTCGACTCCTACCAATTAGTCGCCTCTTACGACAGGCAGGGCCTTCTTGCCACGGCCGTGTTCTTATCTCTGCGAGCCGACTGGACACACACACTCACACACACAAATACACACACACACACTCACACACGCACACACACACACACTCACACACACATACACTCTTCACCTCTCGACTCCTACCCATTAGTCGCCTCTTACGACAGGCAGGGCCTTCTTGCCACGGCCGTGTTCTTATCTCTGCGAGCCGACTGGACAAACACACACTCACACACACAAATACACACACATTCACACACGCACACACACGCACACTCACACACACATACACTCTTCACCTCTCGACTCCTACCCATTAGTCGCCTCTTACGACAGGCAGAGTTTTCTTGCCACGGCCGTCTTCTTATCTCTGCGAGCCGACCGGACACACACACACACTCACACACGCACACACACGCACACACGCACTTACACACATACACTCTTCACCTCTCGACTCCTACCCATTGGTCGCCTCTTACGACAGGCAGGGCCTTCTTGCCACGGCCGTGTTCTTATCTCTGCGAGCCGACCGGACACACACACACACTCACACACGCACACACACACGCACACACGCACACACACACACATACACTCTTCACCTCTCGACTCCTACCAATTAGTCGCAACTTACGACAGGCAGGGCCTTCTTGCCTCGGCCGTATTCTCGACTCCTACCCATTAGTTGCCTCTTACGACAGGCATGGCCTTCTTGCCTCGGCCGTATTCTAATCTCTGCGAGCCGAGTGGACACACACATACATACACACACACACTTACACACGCACAAACACACACAAACCCACACACGCACACACACACACACATACACTATTCACCTTTCGACTCCTACCTATTAGTCGCCCCTTACAAGAGAGAGGGCCTTCTTGCGTCGGCCGTATTCTTATCTCTGCAAGCCAAACAGACACACACACATACACACACTTACACACGCACACACACGCACACACGCACACACACACACATACACTCTTCACCTCTCGACTCCTACCAATTAGTCGCCACTTACGACAGGCAGGGCCTTCTTGCCTCGGCCGTATTCTTATCTCTGCAAGCCGAACGGACACACACACACTTACACACACACGCACGCACACACGCACACACACGCACACACACACATACACTCTTCACCTCTCGACTCCTACCTATTAGTCGCCTCTTACGATAGGCAGGGCCTTCTTGCCTCGGTCGTGTTCTTATTTCTGCAAGCCGAAATAACACACACATACTCACACACGCACACACACACGCACACCCGCGCACACACACATACACTCTTCACCTCTCGACTCCTACTTATTAGTCGCCCATTACAAGAGGCAGGGCCTTCTTGCCTCTGCCGTATTCTTATCTCTGCAAGCCAAACAGACACACACACATACACACACACTTACACACGCACACACACGCACACGCACACGCACACACTCTCCACCTCTCGACTCCTATCCATTAGTCGCCTCTTAAGACAGGCAGGGCCTTCCTGCCACGGACGTATACCTATCTCTGCGAGCCGAACGGACACACACACACACACTTGCACACATACACACACACACATACACGCTTCACCTCTCGACTCCTACCCATTAGTCGCTCCTTACAGCAGGCATGGCCTTCTTGCCACGGACGTATTCTTATCTCTGCGAGCCGAAGGGATACACACACACATACACACACACATACACACACACATACTCACACACACACGCACACACGCACACACACACATACACTCTTCACCTCTTGACTCCTACCTATAAGTCGCCTCTTACGATAGGCAGGGCCTTCTTGCCTCGGTCGTGGTCTTATCTCTGCCAGCCAAACGGACACACACACATACACACACACTCTCACACGCACACACACGCACATACGCACACACATATACACTCTTCACCACTCGACTCCTTCCAATTAGTCGCCGCTTACGACAGGCAGGGCCTTCTTGCCACGGCCGTGTTCTTATCTCTGCGAGCCGACTGGACACACACACTCACACACACAAATACACACACACACACACACTCACACACGCACACACACACACACTCACACACACATACACTCTTCACCTCTCGACTCCTACCCATTAGTCGCCTCTTACGACAGGCAGGGCCTTCTTGGCACGGCCGTGTTCTTATCTCTGCGAGCCGACTGGACAAACACACACTCACACACACAAATACACACACATTCACACACGCACACACACGCACACTCACACACACATACACTCTTCACCTCTCGACTCCTACCCATTAGTCGCCTCTTACGACAGGCAGAGCCTTCTTGCCACGGCCGTCTTCTTATCTCTGCGAGCCGACCGGACACACACACACACTCACACACGCACACACACGCACACACGCACTTACACACATACACTCTTCACCTCTCGACTCCTACCCATTGGTCGCCTCTTACGACAGGCAGGGCCTTCTTGCCACGGCCGTGTTCTTATCTCTGCGAGCCGACCGGACACACACACACACTCACACACGCACACACACACGCACACACGCACACACACACATACACTCTTCACCTCTCGACTCCTACCAATTAGTCGCAACTTACGACAGGCAGGGCCTTCTTGCCTCGGCCGTATTCTTATCTCTGCAAGCCGAACGGACACATACACACTCACACACACAAGCACGCACACACGCACACACATGCACACACACAAAAAAACACTTTTCACCTCTCGACTCCTACCCATTAGTTGCCTCTTACGACAGGCATGGCCTTCTTGCCTCGGCCGTATTCTAATCTCTGCGAGCCGAGTGGACACACTCATACATACACACACACACACTTACACACGCACAAACACACACAAACCCACACACGCACACACACACACACACATACACTATTCACCTTTCGACTCCTACCTATTAGTCGCCCCTTACAAGAGAGAGGGCCTTCTTGCGTCGGCCGTATTCTTATCTCTGCAAGCCAAACAGACACACACACATACACACACTTACACACGCACACACACGCACACACGCACACACACACATAAACTCTTCACCTCTCGACTCCTACCAATTAGTCGCCACTTACGACAGGCAGGGCCTTCTTGCCTCGGCCGTATTCTTATCTCTGCAAGCCGAACGGACACACACACACTTTCACACACACACGCACGCACACACGCACACACACGCACACACGCACACACACGCACACACGCACACACACACATACACTCTTCACCTCTCGACTCCTACCTATTAGTCGCCTCTTACGATAGGCAGGGCCTTCTTGCCTCGGTCGTGCTCTTATCTCTGCAAGCCGAACAGACGCATAAACTTTCACACACACAAGCACGCACACACGCACACACACGCACACACACAAAAACACTTTTCACCTCTCGAATCCTACCCATTAGTTGCCTCTTACGACAGGCATGGCCTTCTTGCCTCGGCCGTATTCTAATCTCTGCGAGCCGAATGGACACACACATACATACACACACACACTTACACACGCACAAACACACACACACCCACACACGCACACACACACACACACACACACACACATATTCACACACGCACACACACGCACACACGCATACACACATACAGTCTTCACCTCTCGACTCCTACTTATTAGTCGCCCTTTACAAGAGGCTGGGCCTTCTTGCCTCGGCCGTATTCTTATCTCTGCAAGCCAAACAGACACACACACATACACACACACACGCACACACACGCACACACGCACACACACACACACATACACTCTTCACCTCTCGACTCCTACCCATTAGTCGCCTCTTAACGACAGGCAGTGCCTTCTTGCCACGGCCGTGTTCTCATCTCTGCGAGCCGACCGGACACACACCACACTGACACACACACATACACACACACTCACACACGCACGCACACACGCACACACACACATACACTCTTCACCTCTCGACTCCTACCCATTAGTCGCCTCTTACGTCAGGCAGGGCCTTCTTGCCACGGCCGTGTTCTTATCTCTGCGAGCCGACCGGACACATACACACACTCACACACGCACACACACGCACACACGCACTTACACACATACACTCTTCACCTCTCGACTCCTACGCATTAGTCGCCGCTTACGACAGGCAGGGCCTTCTTGTCACCACCGTGTCCTTATCACTGCGAGCTGACCGGACACACATACTCACACACGCACACACACACGCACACACGCACACACACACATACACTCTTCACCTCTCGACTCCTACCAATTAGTCGCCACTTACGACAGGCAGGGCCTTCTTGCCTCGGCCGTATTCTTATCTCTGCAAGCCGAACAGACACATAAACTTTCACACACACAAGCACGCACACACGCACACACACGCACACACACAAAAACACTTTTCACCTCTCGAATCCTACCCATTAGTTGCCTCTTACGACAGGCATGGCCTTCTTGCCTCGGCCGTATTCTAATCTCTGCGAGCCGAATGGACACACACATACATACACACACACACTTACACACGCACAAACACAAACACACCCACACACGCACACACACACACACACACACACTATTCACCTTTCGACTCCTACCTATTAGTCGCCCCTTACAAGAGAGAGGGCCTTCTTGCCTCGGCCGTATTCTTATCTCTGCAAGCCAAACAGACACACACACATACACACACACTTACACACGCACACACACGCACACAAGCACACACACATACACTCTTCACCTCTCGACTCCTACCCATTATTCTCCTCTTACGACAGGCAGGGACTTCTTGCCACGGCCGTTTTCTCATCTTTGCGAGCCGACCGGACACACACACACTGACACACACACATACACACACACACACTCACACACGCACGCACACACGCACACACACACAAATACACTCTTCACCTCTCGACTCCTACCCATTATTCTCCTCTTGCGACAGGCAGGGACTTCTTGCCACGGCCGTGTTCTCATCTTTGCGAGCCGACCGGACACACACACACACACTGACACACACACATACACACACACACTCACTTACACACATACACTCTTCACCTCTCGACTCCTACGCATTAGTCGCCGCTCACGACAGGCAGGGCCTTCTTGGCACGGACGTGTCCTTATCACTGCGAGCCGACCGGAAACACACACTTACACACGCACACACACACGCACACACGCACACACACACACACACTCTTCACCTCTCGACTCCTACCTATTAGTCGCCCATTACAAGAGGCAGGGCCTTCTTGCCTCGGCCGTATTCTTATCTCTGCAATCCAAACAGACACACACACATACACACACACTTACACACGCACACACACGCACACGCACACACTCTCCACCTCTCGACTCCTATTCATTAGTCGCCTCTTAAGACAGGCAGGGCCTTCTTGCCACGGACGTATACCTATCTCTGCGAGCCGAACGAACACACACACACACACTTGCACACATACACACACACACACATACACGCTTCACCTCTCGACTCCTACCCATTAGTCGCTCCTTACAGCAGGCATGGCCTTCTTGCCACGGACGTATTCTTATCTCTGCGAGCCGCCTGGACACACACACACTCACACACACAAATACACACACACTCACACACGCACACACACGCACACTCACACACACATACACTCTTCACCTCTCGACTCCTACCCATTAGTCGCCTCTTACGACAGGCAGGGCCTTCTTGCCACGGCCGTGTTCTTATCTCTGCGAGCCGACCGGACACACACACACACTCACACACGCACACACACGCACACACGCACTTACACACATACACTCTTCACCTCTCGACTCCTACGCATTAGTCGCCGCTTACGACAGGCAGGGCCTTCTTGGCACGGACGTGTCCTTATCACTGCGAGCCGACTGGACACACACACTCACACACGCACACACACACGCACACACGCACACACACACACATACACTCTTCACCTCTCGACTCCTACCAATTAGTCGCCACTTACGACAGGCAGGGCCTTCTTGCCACGGCCGTGTTCTTATCTCTGCGAGCCGACCGGACACACACACACACTCACACACGCACACACACGCACACACGCACTTACACACATACACTCTTCACCTCTCGACTCCTACGCATTAGTCGCCGCTTACGACAGGCAGGGCCTTCTTGGCACGGACGTGTCCTTATCACTGCGAGCCGACTGGACACACACACTCACACACGCACACACACACGCACACACGCACACACACACATACACTATTCACCTTTCGACTCCTACCTATTAGTCGCCCCTTACAAGAGAGAGGGCCTTCTTGCCTCGGCCGTATTCTTATCTCTGCAAGCCAAACAGACACACACACATACACACACACTTACACACGCACACACACGCACACACGCACACACACACATACACTCTTCACCTCTCGACTCCTAAATATTAGTCGCCTCTTACGATAGGCAGTGCCTTCTTGTCACGGCCGTGTTCTCATCTTTGCGAGCCGACCGGACACACACACACACTGACACACACACATACACACACACTCACACACGCACGCACACACGCACACACACACATACACTCTTCACCTCTCGACTCCTACCCATTATTCTCCTCTTACGACAGGCAGGGACTTCTTGTCACGACCGTGTTCTTATCTCTGCAAGCCAAACATATACACACACACGCACACACACACACGCACACGCACACTCACACGCACACACTCTCCACCTCTCGACTCCTATCCATTAGTCGCCTCTTACGACAGGCATGGCCTTCTTGCCAACGCTTTTTTCTTATCTCTGCGACCGATGGCACACACACACACACTTACACACACACACACTCACACACACACACGCACACACGCACGCACACACGCACACACACATACACTCACACACACAAACTCGCACACACGCACACACATACATTCTTCACCTCTCTAATCCTACCTATTATTCGCCTCTCACGACAGGCAGGGCCTTCTTGCCTCGGCCGTGTTCTTATCTCTGCAAGACGAACGGACACACACACACATACTCACACACGCACACACGCACGCACACACGCACACACACATACACTCACACACCCACAAACACGCACACACGCACACACATACATTCTTCACCTCTCGACTCCTACCTATTAGTGGCCTCTTACGACAGGCAGGGCCTTCTTGCCTTGGCCGTGTTCTTATCTCTGCAAGCCGAACGGACACACACACATACTCACACACGCACACACACACGCACACACGCACACACACACATACACTTTTTACCTCTCGACTCCTACCTATTAGTCGCCTCTTACGATAGGCAGGGCCTTCTTGCCTCGGTCGTGTTCTTATTTCTGCAAGCCGAACTAACACACACACATACTCACACACGCACATACGCACACACACACATACACTCTTCACCTCTCGACTCCTACTTATTAGTCGCCCATTACAAGAGGCAGGGCCTTCTTGCCTCGGCCGTATTCTTATCTCTGCAAGCCAAACAGAAACACACACATACACACACACTTACACACGCACACACACGCACACGCACACGCATACACTCTCCACCTCTCGACTCCTATCCATTAGTCGCCTCTTAAGACAGGCAGGGCCTTCTTGCCACGGACGTATACCTATCTCTGCGAGCCGAACGAACACACACACACACTTGCACACATACACACACACACACACATACACGCTTCACCTCTCGACTCCTACCCATTAGTCGCTCCTTACAGCAGGCATGGCCTTCTTGCCACGGACGTATTCTTATCTCTGCGAGCCGAAGGGATACACACACACATACACACACACATACACACACACATACTCACACACACACGCACACACGCACACACACACATACACTCTTCACCTCTTGACTCCTACCTATTAGTCGCCTCTTACGATAGGCAGGGCCTTCTTGCCTCGGTCGTGCTCTTATCTCTGCCAGCCAAACGGACACACACACATACACACACACTCTCACACGCACACACACGCACATACGCACACACATATACACTCTTCACCACTCGACTCCTACCCATTAGTCGCCTCTTACGACAGGCAGGGCCTTCTTGCCACGGCCGTGTTCTTATCTCTGCGAGCCGACTGGACACACACACTCACACACACAAATACACACACACTCACACACGCACACACACGCACACACGCACACTCACACACACATACATTTTTCACCTCTCGACTCCTCTCCATTAGTCGCCTCTTTCGACAGGCAGGGCCTTCTTGCCACGGCCGTGTTCTTATCTCTGCGAGCCGACCGGACACACACACACACTCACACACGCACACACAGGCACACACGCATTTACACACATACACTCTTCATCTCTCGACTCCTACGCATTAGTCGCCGCTTACGACAGGCAGGGCCTTCTTGGCACGGACGTGTCCTTATCACTGCGAGCCGACCGGACACACAAACTCACACACGCACACACACACGCACACACGCACACACACACATACACTCTTCACCTCTCGACTCCTACTTATTAGTCGCCCATTACAAGAGGCAGGGCCTTCTTGCCTCGGCCGTATTCTTATCTCTGCAAGCCAAACAGACACACACACATACACACACACTTACACACGCACACACACGCACACGCACACGGACACACTCTCTACCTCTCGACTCCTATCCATTAGTCGCCTCTTAAGACAGGCAGGGCCTTCTTGCCACGGACGTATACCTATCTCTGCGAGCCGAACGAACACACACA
Organism: Diabrotica undecimpunctata; assembly: GCF_040954645.1. NCBI lineage: Eukaryota > Metazoa > Arthropoda > Insecta > Coleoptera > Chrysomelidae > Diabrotica > Diabrotica undecimpunctata. Next base: position 138,697 of record NW_027311888.1, on the reverse strand, counting down.
CTTGCACATATACACACACACACACATACACGCTTCACCTCTCGACTCCTACCCATTTGTCGCTCCTTACAGCAGGCATGGCCTTCTTGCCACGGACGTATTCTTATCTCTGCGAGCCGAAGGGATACACACACACATACACACACACATACACACACACATACTCACACACACACGCACACACGCACACACACACATACACTCTTCACCTCTTGACTCCTACCTATTAGTCGCCTCTTACGATAGGCAGGGCCTTCTTGCCTCGGTCGTGCTCTTTATCTCTGCCAGCCAAACGGACACACACACATACACACACACTCTCACACGCACACACACGCACATACGCACACACATATACACTCTTCACCACTCGACTCCTACCCATTAGTCGCCTCTTACGACAGGCAGGGCCTTCTTGTCACGGCCGTGTTCTTATATCTGCGAGCCGCCTGGACACGCACACTTACACACACAAATACACACACACACTCACACACGCACACACACACACACACACGCACACTCACACACACATACACTCTTCACCTCTCGATTCATACCCATTAGTCGCCTCTTTCGACAGGCAGGGCCTTCTTGTCACGGCCGTGTTCTTATCTCTGCGAGCCGACTGGACACACACACACACTCACACACACAAATACACACACACTCACACACGCACACACACGCACACTCACACACACATACACTCTTCACCTCTCGACTCCTACCCATTAGTCGCCTCTTACGACAGGCAGGGCCTTCTTGCCACGGCCGTGTTCTTATCTCTGCGAGCCGACCGGACACACACACACACTCACACACGCACACACACGCACACACGCACTTACACACATACACTCTTCACCTCTCGACTCCTACGCATTATTCGCCGCTTACGACAGGCAGGGCCTTCTTGCCTTGGCCGTGTTCTTATCTCTGCAAGCCGAACGGACACACACACATACTTACACACGCACACACACACGCACACACGCACACACACACATACACTTTTTACCTCTCGACTCCTACCTATTAGTCGCCTCTTACGATAGGCAGGGCCTTCTTGCCTCGGCCGTATTTTTATCTCTGCAAGCCAAACAGAAACACACACATACACACACACTTACACACGCACACACACGCACACGCACACGCACACACTCTCCACCTCTCGACTCCTATCCATTAGTCGCCTCTTAAGACTGGCAGGGCGTTCTTGCCACGGACGTATACCTATCTCTGCGAGCCGAACGAACACACACACACACTTGCACACATACACACACACACACACACACACATACACGCTTCACCTCTCGACTCCTACCCATTAGTCGCTCCTTACAGCAGGCATGGCCTTCTTGCCACGGACGTATTCTTATCTCTGCGAGCCGAAGGGATACACACACACATACACACACACATACACACACACATACTCACACACACACGCACACACGCACACACACACATACACTCTTCACCTCTTGACTCCTACCTATTAGTCGCCTCTTACGATAGGCAGGGCCTTCTTGCCTCGGTCGTGCTCTTATCTCTGCCAGCCAAACGGACACACACACATACACACACACTCTCACACGCACACACACGCACATACGCACACACATATACACTCTTCACCACTTGACTCCTACCCATTAGTCGCCTCTTACGACAGGCAGGGCCTTCTTGCCACGGTCGTGTTCTTATCTCTGCGAGCCGACTGGACACACACACTCACACACACAAATACACACACACTCACACATGCACACACACGCACACACGCACACTCACACACACATACACTCTTCACCTCTCGACTCCTCTCCATTAGTCGCCTCTTTCGACAGGCAGGGCCTTCTTGCCACGGCCGTGTTCTTATCTCTGCGAGCCGACTGGACACACACACACTCACACACACAAATACACACACATTCACACACGCACACACACGCACACTCACACATACATACACTCTTCACCTCTCGACTCCTACCCATTAGTCGCCTCTTACGACAGGCAGGGCCTTCTTGCCACGGCCGTGTTCTTATCTCGAGCCGACCGGACACACACACGCACACACACGCACACACGCACTTACACACATACACTCTTCACCTCTCGACTCCTACGCATTAGTCGCCGCTTACGACAGGCAGGGCCTTCTTGGCACGAACGTGTCCTTATCACTGCGAGCCGACCGGACACACACACTCACACACGCACACACACACGCACACACGCACACACACATACACTCTTCACCTCTCGACTGCTACCAATTAGTCGCCACTTACGACAGGCAGGGCCTTCTTGCCTCGGCCGTATTCTTATCTCTGCAAGCCGAACGGACACATACACACTCACACACAAGCACGCACACACGCACACACACGCACACACACAAAAACACTTTTCACCTCTCGACTCCTACCCATTAGTTGCCTCTTACAACAGGCATGGCCTTCTTACCTCGTCCGTATTCTAATCTCTGCGAGCCGAATGGACACACACATACATACACACACACACTTACACACGCACAAACACACACACACTCACACACGCACACACACACACATACACTATTCACCTTTCGACTCCTACCTATTAGTCGCCCCTTACAAGAGAGAGGGCCTTCTTGCCTCGGCCGTATTCTTATCTCTGCAAGCCAAACAGACACACACACATACACACACACTTACACACGCACACACGCACACACACATACACTCTTCACCTCTCGACTCCTACCAATTGTGATGGGTAGCTCTTTCGGGGCGACAGACTCAGTAAAACACAGGTTTGAAGTAAAAATAAATCTATTAATTTAGTATATCTACAATAAATAAAAATAAAAGGAATTCTACGTTGTATACTTATACAATGAATGAAACTAAAACGAATTCTACTGGATCCCGTGATGAACGAAGTCCTCGGCGAACGTCTATAAAAGAAAAGAAATTATTTAGTACTACTAATAAGAAACGAAATGGGGGAAATCGATCGCGCGCAGATTTATACTCGCTTTCTCTTCAATTCAGCGAAAGCTCCGAATATGCTCGCAAAACAAAATATTTAGCTGTGCAGACCCATGGCAATGTTCAATACACAATGCCGACGGGTTCCGCTTGGCTAAGGACAGAATATGATCCTCAATACGGAAATCTCTCTGTCCCGGTTGGTTCTGTGCAGATCCGCGGTAATGGTCAATACGCAACACCGATGGGTTCCGCTTGGTTAAGGACAGAGTACGATCCTCAATACGGAACTTTCTCTGTCCAGAATGGCTCGCAGGTTCACTACACCGGCGAGTCAGGGAGCCTAGAGCGCTAGCTACAAGACTGTCTAATTCCGCTATTCACACGCCTTAAATAGCCGTTTGAATCCCACTACGCCGTCACGTTGTAGAAGTGGATGTTTCGGAAGCGAAATAAGATCGGCGTGTTTCCCGGGTTCCGGTTCTTCTGGAGTGGACGCGGATTGGGCTTCTTGTCCCGTTTTAGTATCAGGTACGCTCTTCTTCCTCGGTGGGGTTGGTGGTGTCCCAAAAAGTTCGTGGAACCTCTTCATGATCCTCTCCTCGTCTTTTCCTGGTGTCACAGGTAGTTCGGGTCTCTCTGGCGTTCCCAGAGGGGTCATCTCTTCCCGTATCTCTAATATGTCTTCCATGTTTAATGTTGATGAACTGAATTCTGCTTGCTAGCATTGCCACTTAAATACTGTTTGGTTGTGGTGGGGATTGGATTTCTGTAGTAACATTTCCCCCCTCCCATGGTTTTAAATCTTTTACATGCGCCGTCATCTGCTTGCGGCTACTACTATCGGCCAATTTCAGTTTTACTATTACTGGTGATATTACTGACGTTACTATGTATGGTCCTGAGTACTTCGGCGCTAGTTTGCTGGTGAAAGCTGCACTAGCTGATGATAGATGGTGTTCCTTTTTCATGACTCGATCTCCTGGATGCGGCTGCCAGTCTCTTCGTCTTAGATCGTAATGTTTCTTTTGGTCCTCGAAAGCGTGTTCCATGTGCACTTTCGCTAGTTCTCTTAACGCTTCTAACTTGTTTAAGTTTTCTGCATACCCCTGTATATCTTGTCCATTTGTCGCCTCTATTATGTCTAATTCCCTTCCGAAATTAAGAAGCGCTGGTGAAAATCCTGTTGAATCGTGTCTTGACGAATTTATGGCGTAGCAGAATTCTGGTATGAATTTGTCCCAGTCTTTATGGTTATCCTCCACGTAAGTAGCTATCATCGTTTTCAGTACTTTGTTCGTTCGTTCTACTGGATTGCACTGAGGTGAGTACGGCGGTGTTAGAATGTGATTTATGTTATAGGACTTTAGGAACGCCTTAAAATTTCCGCTTGTAAATTGCGCGCCGTTGTCCGAGATGATTTTCTTCGGGATACCGAATTGCATGACTACTTTAGATCGTAGAGTGTCGATGATTGAGTTCGTAGATGCTGCTCTTATTGGCTGGGCGACGACCCATTTGGTAAACCGGTCTTGCACGACTATTAAGAAAATGTTTCCTTTTGCAGATCTTGGGAATGGTCCCATTAAATCAACTGAGACAGTATGCCAAGGCTTTTCTACAGTGGACGGTTGCATTTTCCCGGCTGGTTGCATTTGAGACGGTTTATATTGGAGGCACTTCGTACAGGCTCTAACGTAGTCTGCAATTTGTTTAAACATCTTAGGCCAATAGTACTTTTGCGCTATTCGGCAAATTGTTTTTGCAATTCCTAAGTGGCCTGCTGTGGTCGAGTCATGATTTTCCTCCAAAATATCTTTTCTTTTATATCTTGGTACGCATAATTTCCATGGGTTATTAAACTCTGGGTCGGCTAAATTACGGCTGCTCCAAACGTGTTTATATAATTTCCCGTTTGATATTTGTAAATCCGGGAAATCGTCTGGGTTCTGGAGTACATTCCTATATAAATTATCGTACCAACTGCATGATTCCAGTTCTGATGCTAATAATTCCGACTCTGGTTCTTCGCTCTGGTTTTCTTGTGGTTGTCGTGACAAAGCATCTGCTACCTTGTTGAGGACTCCCTTTCTATATATTACCTCGAAATCGTACTGTTGCAGTTCTAAACTCCACCTGGCTAACCGACCTGACGGGTTTTTAAGGTTCATCAGCCATTTGAGGGACTGATGGTCTGATATGACCTTAAAATTGTATCCTTCTATATACGGCCTCATTTGCTTTATCCCGTACACGATGGATAGACATTCTTTTTCCGTTGTGGAATATTTTGTCTCGGCTGGTGTGAGGGTTCGACTAGCATATGCAATTACTTTATCCAGGCCGTCGTATTTCTGTGTTAGTGCAACTCCAAGTCCACAGTTCGACGCATCTGTTTGCAGGTAAAATGTTTTCGAAAAATCGGGGCATGCTAATACTGGGGCCGATGTAAGTTTTGATTTTAGCTCTTCAAACGCGTTTTCCTGCTTATCGGTCCATTTCCATCTTATCTTCTTCTTCAGAAGCATGTTTAGCGGTCCTGCTATTGTCGAATAGTTCTCTATGAATCGGCGGTACCATGATGTTATTCCTAGGAACCGGCGGAGTTGACGCACATTTCTCGGTGCTGTAAGTCCGGTTATCGCGTTGGTTTTCTCCGGGTCGGTTTTTATTCCTTTTGCTCCAACCACATGTCCTAAGTATCTGAGTTCTGACTGGCAAAACGTGCATTTCTCGAAGTTCAGCTGTAATCTGGCTTCTTTCAGTCTTCGGAAAACTTCATGTAGGTGATTTAAATGCTCTTGGAGCGTTTTAGATATTACTACGATATCATCCAAGTAGGCAAACGAGAATTCCATATCGGGAGGTATTACCTTATCCAGTAGGCGTTGGAAAGTGGCTCCTGCGGAATGCAGTCCGAATGGGGTGGTTTTGAACTGAAAATGGCCTTTTCCGGGTACGCTGAATGCTGTCACTGGGCGGCTTGTTTCTTCTAGGGGTATTTGAAAATATCCCTGTTTCAAATCGAGGGTCGATATAAAATTTGCTTCCTTAAGTCTATCCAGAATTTCCGATATTCTGGGTAACGGATATGCGTCCTTATCTGATAGTTCGTTGACTTTTCTAAAGTCAATGCAAAATCTGTACGAGTTATCCTTTTTCCTAACTAGTAGAATCGGTGAACTCCAACCACTTGTGGAGGGTTCGATGGTTCCTTCTTTTAACATCTTGTCCACTTCTTGGTTGATGATCTGTAGCATTGCGGGATTGTGCCGCCTATAAGGCTGCTTGACTGGATCGCACTTTTTCTTCAATTTTATTTCGTGTCTTATTAAGTTCGTGGGTCCTGTTATGTTCTCAAACTCTCTTAGTTCTTTTCTTAGGAACCTTTCTAACTACGTATTTTGAGTGGAGTCTTTTAAAATGTTACATGTCTCTTCTTGATGTTGTATGTATTGTTCGGTCGTATGTTTATCGAATTTAAGTTCGATAGAATGGTTCCTGAGGAATTCCACTCCTAGTAGGGCATCTTCCGTCAACCCTGGCATTACTATGAATGTTTGTCGGGTTTGTAACTTATCGATCTCGCATTCAATTGTCAACTTCTGGTTAAGCTCCATTGACGCTCCATTTGCTAGTCTTGTTCTCCCGCTATAGCTATCTAGAGAGTCCTTGTATATCTGAGCTATTCTATCCCCGACGTAATTTTTAGTAGTTCCTGTGTCGATGAGCGCTCTGTATGTTCTTTGCCCTATTTTTAGTGATGCGAACAGTCGAATGTCATTGCTTGCTGGCTGTGTAACGGCGAAAACGAATGGAGTCGAATCTTGTTTTACAGACTGGGACGACTCCTTGTTTCTCCAGTCTGTAATTCGTTTCCCTGACGCCTGAAACAGCAGTCGCTGCTGTAAACCCCTTCTCTGCCGCAACGCGAACAAAACTTTTTCTATGGGTTTTTGCAGTTTTTACGGCTGTAACCTGGCATCTTGCATCTAAAGCATGCCGTTTTTGCATCGTACTCCGCTTGGTCCGTGCGTCTCCAGTTTCCACGGCAAATCTGATTTGCTCGGGTCTTTTCGTCTTCTAGAGCTTCGTATTCTTGGGCTAAATCCTGTAATTCGGTTAAGTTTCCGAAATCCCGGCGGCGAGCATAAAGCTTATATTCTGGTAACAAATTTTTGTATATCCTTTCAAGTTCTTGGTTTTTAGAAAAAGATCCTTCTCGTCTGATTAATGTTTGAATCTCCGTGATATATCTATCTACTGGTTCGTTCTGTCTCTGTTTTCTGTTTCGGATTTCCTCTTCTAGTTGTAGCAAATATCCCCTGGGATAGAAAGCTTTTTTAAAATCCTCGCTGAAATCTGTCCATGACTTCCAATTTTTGTTATTGTTTCTGTACCATAACAAAGCGTGGTCTCCTAATAATTCTGGTAATGCTCTTAGTAGATCTTGTTTATCGATCTCGTAGGCCAAGCTTAATTCGTCTATCCTCTCTAAGAATTCTATTGCATCCGAATGTTTCTTGTCGAAGTGTGTGTTCCACTTTCGTACTTGATTTAGCAATTCTGGTTGCCCCATTTGTTTCGTTATTGTTAATTCCTGTAATTGTCTTCGGATGCCCGAAATTTCCTGGGTCAGTGTGTCGGATTCTGTTCCCTTGGAAGTTTTTTCTTTTGGGATTGTTCCTGTAGCTTCCTCGCGATTTTTAAAATAGGTTCTGAGTCGTGCTCTCAATTCGTCGACGGTTCCCTTGGGATCTAAGCCGCATTTTTCGGCCTCGCTCTGCAATTCCTCTTTGCAAAGTCGATTTATCCACGACGTACCTGTTACTGAGTCTGTGTCTTTATCTGTCGGCATGTTATTAATTTTTGCTCGGGCGCCAGTTTGAGATGGGTAGCTCTTTCGGGGCGACAGACTCAGTAAAATACAGGTTTGAAGTAAAAATAAATCTATTAATTTAGTATATCTACAATAAATAAAAATAAAAGGAATTCTACGTTGTATACTTATACAATGAATGAAACTAAAACGAATTCTACTGGATCCCGTGATGAACGAAGTCCTCGGCGAACGTCTATAAAAGAAAAGAAATTAATTAGTACTACTAATAAGAAACGAAATGGGGGAAATCGATCGCGCGCAGATTTATACTCGCTTTCGCTTCAATTCAGCGAAAGCTCCGAATATGCTTGCAAAACAAAATATTTAGCTGTGCAGACCCATGGCAATGTTCAATACACAATGCCGACGGGTTCCGCCTGGCTAAGGACAGACTATGATCCTCAATACGGAAATCTCTCTGTCCCGGTTGGTTCTGTGCAGATCCGCGGTAATGCTCAATACGCAACACCGATGGGTTCCGCTTGGTTAGGGACAAAGTACGATCCTCAATACGGAACTCTCTCTGTCCAGAATGGCTCGCAGGTTCACTACACCGGCGTGTCAGGGAGCCTAGAGCGCTAGCTACAAGACTGTCTAATTCCGCTATTCACACGCCTTAAATAGCCGTTTGAATCCCACTACGCCGTCACGTTGTAGAAGTGGATGCGCAAATATTGATACTCTCACGGTTCGAACTGTTAAACGATCAGAGCATCGTTACACAATTAGTCGCCACTTACGACAGGCAGGGCCTTCTTGCCTCGGCCGTATTCTTATCTCTCAAGCCGAACGGACACACACACACTCACACACACACGCACGCAC
>NW_027311888.1:102500-125000 GCF_040954645.1 Diabrotica undecimpunctata | reverse complement strand
CACACACACTCACACACACACGCACGCACACACGCACACACACGCACACACGCACACACGCACACACACACATACACTCTTCACCTCTCGACTCCTACCTATTAGTCGCCTCTTACGATAGGCAGGGCCTTCTTGCCTCGGTCGTGCTCTTATCTCTGCAAGCCGAACTAACACACACACATATACACACACGCACACACACGCACACACGCATACACACATACACTCTTCACCTCTCGACTCCTACTTATTAGTCGCCCTTTACAAGAGGCTGGGCCTTCTTGCCTCGGCCGTATTCTTATCTCTGCAAGCCAAACAGACACACACACATACACACACACACACGCACACACACGCACACACGCACACACACACACACACACACATACACTCTTCACCTCTCGACTCCTACCCATTAGTCGCCTCTTAACGACAGGCAGTGCCTTCTTGCCACGGCCGTGTTCTCATCTCTGCGAGCCGACCGGCCACACACCACACTGACACACACACATACACACACACACTCACACACGCACGCACACACGCACACACACACATACACTCTTCACCTCTCGACTCCTACCCATTAGTCGCCTCTTACGACAGGCAGGGCCTTCTTGCCACGGCCGTGTTCTTATCTCTGCGAGCCGGACGGACACACACACACACACACACACACTTGCACACATACACACACACACACACACATACACGCTTCACCTCTCGACTCCTACCCATTAGTCGCTCCTTTCAGCAGGCATGGCCTTCTTGCCACGGACGTATTCTTATCTCTGCGAGCCGAAGGGATACACACACACATACACACACACATACACACACACATACTCACACACACACGCACACACGCACACACACACATACACTCTTCACCTCTTGACTCCTACCTATTAGTCGCCTCTTACGATAGGCAGGGCCTTCTTGCCTCGGTCGTGCTCTTATCTCTGCCAGCCAAACGGACACACACACATACACACACACTCTCACACGCACACACACGCACATACGCACACACATATACACTCTTCACCACTCGACTCCTACCCATTAGTCGCCTCTTACGACAGGCAGGGCCTTCTTGCCACGGCCGTGTTCTTATCTCTGCGAGCTGACCGGACACACACACACACTCACACACGCACACACACGCACACACGCACTTACACACATACACTCTTCACCTCTCGACTCCTACCCATTAGTCGCCTCTTACGACAGGCAGGGCCTTCTTGCCACGGCCGTGTTCTTATCTCTGCGAGCCGACCGGACACGCACACACACTCACACACGCACACACACACGCACACACGCACACACACACATACACTCTTCACCTCTCGACTCCTACCAGTCGCAACTTACGACAGGCAGGGCCTTCTTACCTCGGCCGTATTCTTATCTCTGCAAGCCGAACGGACACATACACACTCACACACACAAGCACGCACATACGCACACACACGCACACACACAAAAACACTTTTCACCTCTCGACTCCTACCCATTAGTTGCCTCTTACGACAGGCATGGCCTTCTTGCCTCGGCCGTATTCTAATCTCTGCGAGCCGAGTGGACACACACATACATACACACACACACACTTACACACGCACAAACACACACAAACCCACACACGCATACACACACACACACACATACACTATTCACCTTTCGACTCCTACCTATTAGTCGCCCCTTACAAGAGAGAGGGCCTTCTTGCGTCGGCCGTATTCTTATCTCTGCAAGCCAAACAGACACACACACTTACACACGCACACACACGCACACACGCACACACACACATAAACTCTTCACCTCTCGACTCCTACCAATTAGTCGCCACTTACGACAGGCAGGGCCTTCTTGCCTCGGCCGTATTCTTATCTCTGCAAGCCGAACGGACACACACACACACTCACACACACACGCACGCACACACGCACACACACGCACACACGCACACACGCACACACACACATACACTCTTCACCTCTCGACTCCTACCTATTAGTCGCCTCTTACGATAGGCAGGGCCTTCTTGCCTCGGTCGGGCTCTTATCTCTGCAAGCCGAACTAACACACACACATATTCACACACGCACACACACGCACACACGCATACACACATACACTCTTCACCTCTCGACTCCTACTTATTAGTCGCCCTTTACAAGAGGCTGGGCCTTCTTGCCTCGGCCGTATTCTTATCTCTGCAAGCCAAACAGACACACACACATACACACACACACACGCACACACACGCACACACGCACACACACACACACACACATACACTCTTCACCTCTCGACTCCTACCCATTAGTCGCCTCTTAACGACAGGCAGTGCCTTCTTGCCACGGCCGTGTTCTCATCTCTGCGAGCCGACCGGACACACACCACACTGACACACACACATACACACACACACTCACACACGCACGCACACACGCACACACACACATACACTCTTCACCTCTCGACTCCTACCCATTAGTCGCCTCTTACGACAGGCAGGGCCTTCTTGCCACGGCCGTGTTCTTATCTCTGCGAGCCGACCGGACACATACACACACTCACACACGCACACACACGCACACACGCACTTACACACATACACTCTTCACCTCTCGACTCCTACGCATTAGTCGCCGCTTACGACAGGCAGGGCCTTCTTGTCACCACCGTGTCCTTATCACTGCGAGCTGACCGGACACACACACTCACACACGCACACACACACGCACACACGCACACACACACATACACTCTTCACCTCTCGACTCCTACCAATTAGTCGCCACTTACGACAGGCAGGGCCTTCTTGCCTCGGCCGTATTCTTATCTCTGCAAGCCGAAAGGACACACACACACTCACACACACACGCACGCACACACGCACACACACGCACACGCACACGTACACGCACACACTCTTCATCTCTGGACTCCTACCTATTAGTCGCCTCTTACGACAAGCAGGGCCTTCTTGCCTTGGCCGTGTTCTTCTCTCTGCAAGCCAAACGGACACACACACATACCCACACACGCACACACACACGCACACACGCAAACACACACATATACTCTTCACCTCTCGACTCCTACCTATTAGTCGCCTCTTACGATAGGCAGGGCCTTCTTGCCTCGGTCGTGTTCTTATTTCTGCAAGCCGAACTAACACACACACATACTCACACACGCACACACACACGCACACACGCACACACACACACACATACACTCTTCACCTCTCGACTCCTACTTATTAGTCGCCCATTACAAGAGGCAGGGCCTTCTTTCCTCGGCCGTATTCTTATCTCTGCAAGCCAAACAGACACACACACATACACACACACTTACACACGCACACACGCGCACACGCACACGCACACACTCTCCACCTCTCGACTCCTATCCATTAGTCGCCTCTTAAGACAGGCAGGGCCTTCTTGCCACGGGCGTATACCTATCTCTGCGAGCCGAACGGACACACACACACACACTTGCGCACATAGACACATACACACATACACGCTTCACCTCCCGGCTCCTACCTATTAGTCGCCCCTTACAACTGGCAGGGTCTTCTTGCCTTGGCCGTATTCTTACCTCTGCAAGCCAGACGGACACACACACATACACACACACTCACACACGCACACACACGCACACACGCACACACACACATATACTCTTCACCTCTCGACTCCTACCCATTAGTCGCCTCTTACGACAGGCAGGGCCTTCCTGCCACGGCCATGTTTTTATCTCTGCGAGCCGACCGGACACACACACACACTCACACAGACACACACACACACACACTTACACACGCACACACACACACATACACTATTCATTTCTCGACTCCTACCCATTATTCTCCTCTTACGACAGGCAGGGACTTCTTGCCACGGCCGTGTTCTTATCTCTGAAAGCCGAACAGACACACACACACACGCACACACAAACACACGCACACAGGCACACACGCACACACGCACACGCAAACGCACACGCACACACTTTCCACCTCTCGACTCCTATCCATTAGTCGCCTCTTAAGACAGGCAGGGCCTTCTTGCCACGGGCGTATACCTATTTCTGCGAGCCGAACGGACACACACACACACTTGCACACATAGGCACATACACACATACACGCTTCACCTCTCGACTCCTACCTATTAGTCGCCCCTTACAACTGGCAGGGTCTTCTTGCCTTGGCCGTATTCTTACCTCTGCACGCCAGACGGACACACACACATACACACACACTCACACACGCACACACACGCACACACGCACACACACACGCACACACGCACACACACATACACTCTTCACCTTTCGACTCCTACCAATTAGTCGCCACTTACGACAGGAAGGGCCTTCTTGCCTCTGCCGTATTCTTATCTCTGCAAGTCGAACGGACACATACACACTCACACACACAAGCACGCACACACGCACACACACAAAAACACTTTTCACCTCTCGACTCCTACCCATTAGTTGCCTCTTACGACAGGCATGGCCTTCTTGCCTCGGCCGTATTCTAATCTTTGCGAGCCGAATGAACACACACATACATACACACACACCCACACACGCACACACACACACACATACACTATTCACCTTTCGACTCCTACCTATTAGTCGCTCCTTACGAGAGAGAGGGCCTTCTTGGCTCGGCCGTATTCTTATCTCTGCAAGCCAAACAGACACACACACATACACACACACTTACACACGCACACACACGCACACACGCACACACAAACATACACTCTTCACCTCTCGACTCCTACCAATTAGTCGCCACTTACGACAGGCAGGGCCTTCTTGCCTCGGCCGTATTCTTATCTCTGCAAGGCGAACAGACACACATACACTCACACACACACGCACGCACACACGAACAATACACGCACACACACACACACAAATACACTCTTTACCTCTCGACTCCTACCCATTAGTCGCCTCTTACGACAGGCATGGCCTTCTTGCCTCGGCCGTATTCTAATCTCTGCGAGCCGAATGAACACACACAAACATACACACACACACTTACACACGCACAAACACACACACACCCACACACGCACACACTCACGTACCCTCTTCACCTCTCGACTCCTACCCATTAGTCGCCTCTTACGACAGGCAGGGACTTCTTGCCACGGCCGTGTTGTTATCTCTGCAAGCCGAACGGACACACACACACACGCACACACAAACACACGCACACAGGCACACACGCACACACGCATACACGCACACGCACACATTCTCCACCTCTCGATTCCTATCCATTAGTCGCCTCTTAAGACAGGCAGGGCCTTCTTGCCACGGACGTATTCTTATCTCTGCGAGCCGAAAGGACACACACACACACACACAAACACACGCACACAGGCACACACGCACACACGCACACGTACACGCACACGCACACACTCTCCACCTCTCGACTAATATCCATTAGTCGCCTCTTAAGACAGGCAGGGCCTTCTTGCGTCGGCCCTATTCTCATCTCTGCAAGCCAAACGGACACACACACACACATACACACACATACTCACACACGCACAAACACACGCACACACACAAAGACACATACACTCTTCACCTCTTGACTCCTATTCATTAGTCGCCTCTTACGACAGGCAGGGACTTCTTGCCACGGCCGTGTTTTTATCTCTGCGAGCCGAACGGACACACACACACTCACACACACGCACACACGCACACACACACGCACACACGCGCACACACACAAATACACTCTTCACCTCTCGACTCCTACCCATTAGTCGCATCTTACGACAGGCATGGACATATTGCCTCGGCCGTATTCTAATCTCTGCGAGCTGCACGGACACACACACACTGACACACACACACACATTCACACACACACTCACACACGTACGCACACACGCACACACACACATACACTCTTCACCTCTCAACTCCTACCCATTATTCTCCTCTTACGACAGGCAGGGACTTCTTGCCACGGCCGTGTTCTTATTTCTGCAAGCCGAACGGACACACACACACACACACGCACACAAACATACGCACACGCACACGCACACGCACACACTCTTCACCTCTCGACTCCTACCCATTATTCTCCTCTTTCGACAGGCAGGGACTTCTTGCGACGGCCGTGTTCTTATCTCTGCAAGCCGAACGGACACACACATACTCACACACGCACACACACACGCACACACGCACCCACACACATACACTCTTAACCTCTCGACTCCTACCTATTAGTCGCCTCTTACGATAGGCAGGGCCTTCTTGCCTCGGTCGCGTTCTTATTTCTGCAAGCCCAACTAACACACACACATACTCACACACGCACACACACATGCACACACGCACACACACACATACACTCTTCACCTCTCGACCCCTACTTATTACTCGCCTCTTACGACAGGCAGGGCCTTCTTGCCACGGCTGTGTTCTTACCTCTGCGAGCCGAACGGACACACACACATACTCACATACGCACACACACACGCACACACGCACACAAACATACACTTTTCACCTCTCGACTCCTACCTATTAGTCGCCTCTTACGATAGGCAGGGCCTTCTTGCCTCTGCGAGCCAAACGGACACACACACACACACACTCGCACACACACATACACACACATACACGCTTCACCTCTCGACTCCTACCCATTAGTCGCCTCTTACGACATTCAGGGACTTCTTGCCACGGTTGTGTTCTTATCTCTGCGAGCCGAACGGACACACACACACTCACACACACACACGCACACACGCACACACACGCACCCACGCACACGCACACGCACGCGCACACACTCTCCAACTCTCGACTCCTATCCATTAGCCGCCTCTTACGACATTCAGGGACTTCTTGCCATGGCCGTAATCTTATCTCTGCGAGCCGAGCGGACAAACACACACACTCACACACACACACACACACACATACACTCTTCACCTCTCGACCCCTACCTTTTAGTCGCCTCTTACGAGAGGCAGGGCCTTCTTGCCCCGGCCGTATTCATATCTCTGCAAGCCGAACGGACACACACACTCATACACACACACTCACACACGCACAAACACACATACACGCACACACGCACACACACATACACTCTTCACCTCTCGACTCCTACCAATTAGTCGCTCCTTACAGCAAGCATGGCCTTCTTGCCACGGCCGTATTCTTATCTCTGCAAGCCGAACGGACACACACACTCATACACACACACTCACACACGCACAAACACACACACACGCACACACGCACACACACATACACTCTTCACCTCTCGACTCCTACCTTTTAGTCGCCTCTTACGATAAGCAGGGCCTTCTTGCCGCGGTCGTGTTCTTATCTCTGCAAGCCTAACTAACACACACACATACTCACACACGCGCACACACACGCACACACACACACACACGCACACAAACACACGCACACGCACACGCACACGCACACACTCTTCACCTCTCGACTCCTACCCATTATTCTCCTCTTTCGACAGGCAGGGACTTCTTGCGACGGCCGTGTTCTTATCTCTGCAAGCCGAACGGACACACACACATACTCACACACGCACACACACACGCACACACGCACCCACACACATACACTCTTAACCTCTCGACTCCTACCTATTAGTCGCCTCTTACGATAGGCAGGGCCTTCTTGCCTCGGTCGCGTTCTTATTTCTGCAAGCCCAACTAACACACACACATACTCACACACGCACACACACATGCACACACGCACACACACACATACACTCTTCACCTCTCGACCCCTACTTATTACTCGCCTCTTACGACAGGCAGGGCCTTCTTGCCACGGCTGTGTTCTTACCTCTGCGAGCCGAACGGACACACACACATACTCACATACGCACACACACACGCACACACGCACACAAACATACACTTTTCACCTCTCGACTCCTACCTATTAGTCGCCTCTTACGATAGGCAGGGCCTTCTTGCCTCTGCGAGCCAAACGGACACACACACACACACACTCGCACACACACATACACACACATACACGCTTCACCTCTCGACTCCTACCCATTAGTCGCCTCTTACGACATTCAGGGACTTCTTGCCACGGTTGTGTTCTTATCTCTGCGAGCCGAACGGACACACACACACTCACACACACACACGCACACACGCCCACACACGCACCCACGCACACGCACACGCACGCGCACACACTCTCCAACTCTCGACTCCTATCCATTAGCCGCCTCTTAAGACAGGCAGGGCCTTCTTGCCACGGCCGTAATCTTATCTCTGCGATCCGAGCGGACAAACACACACACTCACACACACACACACACACACACACACACACACACACACACATACACTCTTCACCTCTCGACCCCTACCTTTTAGTCGCCTCTTACGAGAGGCAGGGCCTTCTTGCCCCGGCCGTATTCATATCTCTGCAAGCCGAACGGACACACACACTCATACACACACACTCACACACGCACAAACACACATACACGCACACACGCACACACACATACACTCTTCACCTCTCGACTCCTACCAATTAGTCGCTCCTTACAGCAAGCATGGTCTTCTTGCCACGGCCGTATTCTTATCTCTGCAAGCCGAACGGACACACACACTCATACATACACACTCACACACGCACAAACACACACACACGCACACACGCACACACACATACACTCTTCACCTCTCGACTCCTACCTTTTAGTCGCCTCTTACGATAAGCAGGGCCTTCTTGCCGCGGTCGTGTTCTCATCTCTGCAAGCCAAACTAACACACACACATACTCACACACGCACACACACACGCACACACACACGCACACACGCACGCACACATACACTCTTCACCTCTCGACTCCTACTTATTAGTCGACCCTTACAAGAAGCAGGGCCTTCTTGCCTTGGCCGTATTCTTATCTCTGCAAGCCAAACGGACACACACATACACACACACTCACACACGCCCACACACGCACACACGCACACACACACACACATACACTCTTCACCTCTCGACTCCTACCCATTATTCTCCTCTTACGACAGGCAGTGACTTCTTGCCACGGCCGTGTTCTTGTCTCTGCAAGCCGAACGGACACACACACATACTCACACACGCACACACACACGCACACACGCACACAAACACACATACACGCACACACGCACACACACATACACTCTTCACCTCTCGACTCCTACCAATTAGTCGCTCCTTACAGCAAGCATGGCCTTCTTGCCACGGCCGTATTCTTATCTCTGCAAGCCGAACGGACACACACACTCATACACACACACTCACACACGCACAAACACACACACACGCACACACGCACACACACATACACTCTTCACCTCTCGACTCCTACCTTTTAGTCGCCTCTTACGATAAGCAGGGCCTTCTTGCCGCGGTCGTGTTCTTATCTCTGCAAGCCTAACTAACACACACACATACTCACACACGCGCACACACACGCACACACACACACACACGCACACAAACACACGCACACGCACACGCACACGCACACACTCTTCACCTCTCGACTCCTACCCATTATTCTCCTCTTTCGACAGGCAGGGACTTCTTGCGACGGCCGTGTTCTTATCTCTGCAAGCCGAACGGACACACACACATACTCACACACGCACACACACACGCACACACGCACCCACACACATACACTCTTAACCTCTCGACTCCTACCTATTAGTCGCCTCTTACGATAGGCAGGGCCTTCTTGCCTCGGTCGCGTTCTTATTTCTGCAAGCCCAACTAACACACACACATACTCACACACGCACACACACATGCACACACGCACACACACATACACTCTTCACCTCTCGACCCCTACTTATTACTCGCCTCTTACGACAGGCAGGGCCTTCTTGCCACGGCTGTGTTCTTACCTCTGCGAGCCGAACGGACACACACACATACTCACATACGCACACACACACGCACACACGCACACAAACATACACTTTTCACCTCTCGACTCCTACCTATTAGTCGCCTCTTACGATAGGCAGGGCCTTCTTGCCTCTGCGAGCCAAACGGACACACACACACACACACTCGCACACACACATACACACACATACACGCTTCACCTCTCGACTCCTACCCATTAGTCGCCTCTTACGACATTCAGGGACTTCTTGCCACGGTTGTGTTCTTATCTCTGCGAGCCGAACGGACACACACACACTCACACACACACACGCACACACGCCCACACACGCACCCACGCACACGCACACGCACGCGCACACACTCTCCAACTCTCGACTCCTATCCATTAGCCGCCTCTTAAGACAGGCAGGGCCTTCTTGCCACGGCCGTAATCTTATCTCTGCGATCCGAGCGGACAAACACACACACTCACACACACACACACACACACACACACACACACACACACACACATACACTCTTCACCTCTCGACCCCTACCTTTTAGTCGCCTCTTACGAGAGGCAGGGCCTTCTTGCCCCGGCCGTATTCATATCTCTGCAAGCCGAACGGACACACACACTCATACACACACACTCACACACGCACAAACACACATACACGCACACACGCACACACACATACACTCTTCACCTCTCGACTCCTACCAATTAGTCGCTCCTTACAGCAAGCATGGTCTTCTTGCCACGGCCGTATTCTTATCTCTGCAAGCCGAACGGACACACACACTCATACATACACACTCACACACGCACAAACACACACACACGCACACACGCACACACACATACACTCTTCACCTCTCGACTCCTACCTTTTAGTCGCCTCTTACGATGAGCAGGGCCTTCTTGCCGCGGTCGTGTTCTCATCTCTGCAAGCCAAACTAACACACACACATACTCACACACGCACACACACACGCACACACACACGCACACACGCACGCACACATACACTCTTCACCTCTCGACTCCTACTTATTAGTCGACCCTTACAAGAAGCAGGGCCTTCTTGCCTTGGCCGTATTCTTATCTCTGCAAGCCAAACGGACACACACATACACACACACTCACACACGCCCACACACGCACACACGCACACACACACACACATACACTCTTCACCTCTCGACTCCTACCCATTATTCTCCTCTTACGACAGGCAGTGACTTCTTGCCACGGCCGTGTTCTTGTCTCTGCAAGCCGAACGGACACACACACATACTCACACACGCACACACACACGCACACACGCACACACACACACACATACACTCTTCACCTCTCGACTCCTACCTATTAGTCGCCCCTTACAACTGGCAGGGTCTTCTTGCCTTGGCCGTATTCTTACCTCTGCAAGCCAGACGGACACACACACATACACACACTCACACACGCACACACACACGCACACACGCACACACACATACACTCTTCACCTCTCGACTCCTACCCATTAGTCGCCTCTTACGACAGGCAGGGCCTTCCTGCCACGGCCATGTTCTTATCTCTGCGAGCCGACCGGACACACACACACTCACACACACACATACAAGAACACACACACACACGCACGCACACACGCGCACACACACATATACACTCTTCACCTCTCGACTCCTACCCATTAGTCGCCTCTTACGACAGGCAGGGCCTTCTTGCCACGGCGGTGTTCTTATCTTTGCAAGCCGAACGGACACACACACACAAGCACACACAAACACACGCACACGCACACACTCTCCACCTCTCGACTCCTATCCATTAGACGCCTCTTAAGACAGGCAGGGCCTTCTTGCCACAGACGTATTCCTATCTCTGCGAGCCGAACGGACACACACACACACTTGCACACACACACACACACACAAACACACATACACGCTTCACCTCTCGACTCCTACCAATTATTCGCTCCTTACAGCAAGCATGGCCTTCTTGTCACGGCTGTATTTTTATCTCTGCGAGCAGAAGGGACACACACACATACACACACACATACACACACACACACATTCACACACACACGCACGCACACATACACTCTTCACTTCTCGACTCCTACCCATTAGTCGCCCCTTACGACTGGCATGGCCTTCTTGCCACGGCTGTTTTCTTATCTCTGCGAGCCGAAGGGACACACACACATACACACACACACACACACACACACACACACACACACACAAACACACACACACGCGCAAACACGCACGCACACACGCACACACACACGCACACACGCACGCACACACGCACGCACACACGCACACGCATACACTTACACACGCACACACACACGCACACACGCACACACACACATACACTCTTCACCTCTCGACTTTTACCTATTAGTCGCCTCTTACGATAGGCAGGGCCTTCTTGCCTCGGTCGTGCTCTTATCTCTGCAAGCCGAACTAACACACACACATACTCACACACGCACACACACGCACACACGCATACACACATACACTCTTCACCTCTCGACTCCTACTTATTAGTCGCCCCTTACAAGAGGCAGGGCCTTCTTGCCTCGGCCGTATTCTTATCTCTGCAAGCCAAGCAGACACACACACACATACACACAGACACACGCACACATACGCACACACGTACACACACACATACCCTCTTCACCTCTCGACTCCTACCCATTAGTCGCCTCTTAACGACAGGCAGTGCCTTCTTGCCACGGCCGTGTTCTTATCTTTGCGAGCCGACCGGACACACACACACACTGACACACACACATACACACACACTCACACACGCACGCAGAAACGCACACACACATATACACTCTTCACCTCTCGACTCCCACCCATTTTTCTCCTCTTACGACAGGCAGGGACTTCTTGCCACGGCCGTGTTCTTATCTCTGCAAGCCAAACAGACACACACACACACGCACACACACACACACGCACATGCACACGCACCCGCACACACTCTCCACCTCTCGACTCCTATCCATTAGTCGCCTCTTACGACAGGCATGGCCTTCTTGCCACCGCTTTTTTCTTATCTCTGCGAGCGATGGGACACACACACACATACACACACACTCACACACACACACACACGCACACACGCACGCACACACGCACACACACATTCACTCACACACACACAAACTCGCACACACGCACACACACATACATTCTTCACCTCTCTAATCCTACCTATTAGTCGCCTCTCACGACAGGCAGGGCCTTCTTGCCTCGGCCGTGTTCTTATCTCTGCAAGACGAACGGACACACACACACATACTCACACACGCACACACGCACGCACACACGCACACACACATACACTCACACACACACACACGCACACACGCACACACACATACATTCTTCACCTCTCGACTCCTACCTATTAGTCGCCTCTTACGACAGGCAGGGCCTTCTTGCCTTGGCCGTGTTCTTATCTCTGCAATCCGAACGGACACACACATACTCACACACGCACACACACACGCACACACGCACACACACACATACACTCTTCACCTCTCGACTCCTACCTATTAGTCCCTCTTACGACAGGCAGGGCCTTCTTGCCTCGGCCGTGTTCTTATCTCTGCAAGACGAACGGACACACACACACACATACTCACACACGCACACACGCACGCACACACGCACACACACATACACTCACACACACACACACACACGCACACACGCACACACACATACATTCTTCACCTCTCGACTCCTACCTATTAGTCGCCTCTTACGACAGGCAGGGCCTTCTTGCCTCGGCCGTGTTCTTATCTCTGCAAGACGAACGGACACACACACACACATACTCACACACGCACACACGCACGCACACACGCACACACATACACTCACACACGCACACACACACGCACACCCGCGCACACACACATACACTCTTCACCTCTCGACTCCTACTTATTAGTCGCCCATTACAAGAGGCAGGGCCTTCTTGCCTCTGCCGTATTCTTATCTCTGCAAGCCAAACAGACACACACACATACACACACACTTACACACGCACACACACGCACATGCACACGCACACACTCTCCACCTTTCGACTCCTATCCATTAGTCGCCTCTTAAGACAGGCAGGGCCTTCTTGCCACGGACGTATACCTATCTCTGCGAGCCGAACGGACACACACACACACACTTGCACACATACACACACACACACATACACGCTTCACCTCTTGACTCCTACCTATTAGTCGCCTCTTACGATAGGCAGGGCCTTCTTGCCACGGCCGTGTTCTTATCTCTGCGAGCCGACTGGACACACATACTCACACACACAAATACACACACACACTCACACACGCACACACACACACTCACACACACATACACTCTTCACCTCTCGACTCCTACCCATTAGTCGCCCCTTACGACAGGCAGGGCCTTCTTGCCACGGCCGTGTTCTTATCTCTGCGAGTCGACTGGACACACACATACTCACACAAACAAATACACACACACTCACACACGCACACACACGCACACTCACACACACATACACTCTTCACCTCTCGACTCCTACCCATTAGTCGCCTCTTACGACAGGCAGAGCCTTCTTGCCATGGCCGTGTTCTTATCTCTGCTAGCCGACCGGACACACACACACTCACACACGCACACACACGCACACACGCACTTACACACATACACTCTTCACCTCTCGACTCCTACCCATTAGTCGCCTCTTACGACAGGCAGGGCCTTCTTGCCACGGCCGTGTTCTTATCTCTGCAAGCCGAACGGACACATACACACTCACACACACAAGCACGCACACACGCACACACACGCACACACACAAAAACACTTTTCACCTCTCGACTCCTACCCATTAGTTGCCTCTTACGACAGGCATGGCCTTCTTGCCTCGGCCGTATTCTAATCTCTGCGAGCCGAGTGGACACACACACACTCACACACACACGCACGCACACACGCACACACACGCACACACGCACACACACACATACACTCTTCACCTCTCGACTCCTACCAATTAGTCGCCACTTACGACAGGCAGGGCCTTCTTGCCTCGGCCGTATTCTTATCTCTGCACGCCGAACGGACACACATACACTCACACACACACACACGCACACACACACACACACAAAAACACTTTTCACCTCTCGACTCCTACCCATTAGTTGCCTCTTACGACAGGCATGGCCTTCTTGCCTCGGCCGTATTCTAATCTCTGCGAGCCGAGTGGACACACACACACTCACACACACACGCACGCACACACGCACACACACGCACACACGCACACACACACATACACTCTTCACCTCTCGACTCCTACCAATTAGTCGCCACTTACGACAGGCAGGGCCTTCTTACCTCGGCCGTATTCTTATCTCTGCACGCCGAACGGACACACATACACTCACACACACACACAAACACACACACCCACACACGCACACACTCACATACCCTCTTCACCTCTCGACTCCTACCGATTAGTCGCCTCTTACGACAGGCAGGGCCTTCTTGCCACGGCCGTATTCTCATTTCAGCGAGCCGACCGGACACACACACACACGCACACACAAACACACACACGCAAGCACACATACACTATTTACGTCTCGACTTCTACCCATTATTCTCCTCTTACGACAGGCAGGGACTT
Organism: Diabrotica undecimpunctata; assembly: GCF_040954645.1. NCBI lineage: Eukaryota > Metazoa > Arthropoda > Insecta > Coleoptera > Chrysomelidae > Diabrotica > Diabrotica undecimpunctata. Next base: position 109,253 of record NW_027311888.1, on the reverse strand, counting down.
CTTGCCACGGCCGTGTTCTTATTTCTGCAAGCCGAACGGACACACACACACACACACACGCACACAAACACACGCACACGCACACGCACACGCACACACTCTTCACCTCTCGACTCCTACCCATTATTCTCCTCTTTCGACAGGCAGGGACTTCTTGCGACGGCCGTGTTCTTATCTCTGCAAGCCGAACGGACACACACACATACTCACACACTCACACACACACACGCACACACGCACGCACACACATACACTCTTCACCTCTCGACTCCTACCCATTATTCTCCTCTTACGACAGGCAGGGACTTCTTGCCACGGCCGTGTTCTTATTTCTGCAAGCCGAACGGACACACACACACACACACGCACACAAACACACGCACACGCACACGCACACGCACACACTCTTCACCTCTCGACTCCTACCCATTATTCTCCTCTTTCGACCGGCAGGGACTTCTTGCGACGGCCGTGTTCTTATCTCTGCAAGCCGAACGGACACACACACATACTCACACACGCACACACACACGCACACACGCACCCACACACATACACTCTTAACCTCTCGACTCCTACCTATTAGTCGCCTCTTACGATAGGCAGGGCCTTCTTGCCTCGGTCGCGTTCTTATTTCTGCAAGCCCAACTAACACACACACATACTCACACACGCACACACACATGCACACACGCACACACACACATACACTCTTCACCTCTCGACCCCTACTTATTAATCGCCTCTTACGACAGGCAGGGCCTTCTTGCCACGGCTGTGTTCTTACCTCTGCGAGCCGAACGGACACACACACATACTCACATACGCACACACACACGCACACACGCACACAAACATACACTTTTCACCTCTCGACTCCTACCTATTAGTCGCCTCTTACGATAGGCAGGGCCTTCTTGCCTCTGCAAGCCAAACGGACACACACACACACACACTCGCACACACACATACACACACATACACGCTTCACCTCTCGACTCCTACCCATTAGTCGCCTCTTACGACATTCAGGGACTTCTTGCCACGGTTGTGTTCTTATCTCTGCGAGCCGAACGGACACACACACACTCACACACACACACGCACACACGCACACACACGCACCCACGCACACGCACACGCACGCGCACACACTCTCCAACTCTCGACTCCTATCCATTAGCCGCCTCTTACGACATTCAGGGACTTCTTGCCATGGCCGTAATCTTATCTCTGCGAGCCGAGCGGACAAACACACACACTCACACACACACACACACACACATACACTCTTCACCTCTCGACCCCTACCTTTTAGTCGCCTCTTACGAGAGGCAGGGCCTTCTTGCCCCGGCCGTATTCATATCTCTGCAAGCCGAACGGACACACACACTCATACACACACACTCACACACGCACAAACACACATACACGCACACACGCACACACACATACACTCTTCACCTCTCGACTCCTACCAATTAGTCGCTCCTTACAGCAAGCATGGCCTTCTTGCCACGGCCGTATTCTTATCTCTGCAAGCCGAACGGACACACACACTCATACACACACACTCACACACGCCCAAACACACACACACGCACACACGCACACACACATACACTCTTCACCTCTCGACTCCTACCTTTTAGTCGCCTCTTACGATAAGCAGGGCCTTCTTGCCGCGGTCGTGTTCTCATCTCTGCAAGCCAAACGGACACACACATACACACACACTCACACACGCCCACACACGCACACACGCACACACACACACACATACACTCTTCACCTCTCGACTCCTACCCATTATTCTCCTCTTACGACAGGCAGTGACTTCTTGCCACGGCCGTGTTCTTGTCTCTGCAAGCCGAACGGACACACACACATACTCACACACGCACACACACACACGCACACACGCACACACACACACACACATACACTCTTCACCTCTCGACTCCTACCTATTAGTCGCCCCTTACAACTGGCAGGGTCTTCTTGCCTTGGCCGTATTCTTACCTCTGCAAGCCAGACGGACACACACACATACACACATTCACACACGCACACACACACGCACACACGCACACACACACATACACTCTTCACCTCTCGACTCCTACCCATTAGTCGCCTCTTACGACAGGCAGGGCCTTCCTGCCACGGCCATGTTCTTATCTCTGCGAGCCGACCGGACACACACACACTCACACACACACATACAAGAACACACACACACACGCACGCACACACGCGCACACACACATATACACTCTTCACCTCTCGACTCCTACCCATTAGTCGCCTCTTACGACAGGCAGGGCCTTCTTGCCCCGGCGGTGTTCTTATCTTTGCAAGCCGAACGGACACACACACACACGCACACACAAACACACGCACACGCACACACTCTCCACCTCTCGACTCCTATTTATTAGACGCCTCTTAAGACAGGCAGGGCCTTCTTGCCACAGACGTATTCCTATCTCTGCGAGCCGAACGGACACACACACACACTTGCACACACACACACACACAAACACACATACACGCTTCACCTCTCGACTCCTACCAATTAGTCGCTCCTTACAGCAAGCATGGCCTTCTTGTCACGGCTGTATTTTTATCTCTGCGAGCAGAAGGGACACACACACATACACACACACATACACACACACACATTCACACACACACGCACGCACACATACACTCTTCACTTCTCGACTCCTACCCATTAGTCGCCCCTTACGACTGGCATGGCCTTCTTGCCACGGCTGTTTTCTTATCTCTGCGAGCCGAAGGGACACACACACACATACACACACACACACACACACACACAAACACACACACACGCGCAAACACGCACGCACACACGCACACACACACGCACACACGCACGCACACACGCACACGCATACACTTACACACGCACACACACACGCACACACGCACACACACACATACACTCTTCACCTCTCGACTCCTACCTATTAGTCGCCTCTTACGATAGGCAGGGCCTTCTTGCCTCGGTCGTGCTCTTATCTCTGCAAGCCGAACTAACACACACACATACTCACACACGCACACACACGCACACACGCATACACACATACACTCTTCACCTCTCGACTCCTACTTATTAGTCGCCCCTTACAAGAGGCAGGGCCTTCTTGCCTCGGCCGTATTCTTATCTCTGCAAGCCAAGCAGACACACACACATACACACAGACACACGCACACATACGCACACACGCACACACACACATACCCTCTTCACCTCTCGACTCCTACCCATTAGTCGCCTCTTAACGACAGGCAGTGCCTTCTTGCCACGGCCGTGTTCTTATCTTTGCGAGCCGACCGGACACACACACACACTGACACACACACATACACACACACTCACACACGCACGCACAAACGCACACACACACATACACTCTTCACCTCTCGACTCCCACCCATTTTTCTCCTCTTACGACAGGCAGGGACTTCTTGCCACGGCCGTGTTCTTATCTCTGCAAGCCAAACGGACACACACACACACGCACACGCACACGCAGCCGCACACACTCTCCACCTCTCGACTCCTATCCATTAGTCGCCTCTTACGACAGGCATGGCCTTCTTGCCACCGCTTTTTTCTTATCTCTGCGAGCGATGGGACACACACACACATACACACACACTCACACACACACACGCACACACGCACGCACACACGCACACACACATTCACTCACACACACACAAACTCGCACACACGCACACACACATACATTCTTCACCTCTCTAATCCTACCTATTAGTCGCCTCTCACGACAGGCAGGGCCTTCTTGCCTCGGCCGTGTTCTTATCTCTGCAAGACGAACGGACACACACACACATACTCACACACGCACACACGCACGCACACACGCACACACACATACACTCACACACACACACACGCACACACGCACACACACATACATTCTTCACCTCTCGACTCCTACCTATTAGTCGCCTCTTACGACAGGCAGGGCCTTCTTGCCTTGGCCGTGTTCTTATCTCTGCAAGCCGAACATACACACACATACTCACACACGCACACACACACGCACACACGCACACACACACATACACTCTTCACCTCTCGACTCCTACCTATTAGTCCCTCTTACGACAGGCAGGGCCTTCTTGCCTCGGCCGTGTTCTTATCTCTGCAAGACGAACGGACACACACACACACATACTCACACACGCACACACGCACGCACACACGCACACACACATACACTCACACACACACACACGCACACACGCACACACACATACATTCTTCACCTCTCGACTCCTACCTATTAGTCGCCTCTTACGACAGGCAGGGCCTTCTTGCCTCGGCCGTGTTCTTATCTCTGCAAGACGAACGGACACACACACACACACACATACTCACACACGCACCCACGCACGCACACACGCACACACACATACACTCACACACACACACACACACACGCACACACGCACACACACATACATTCTTCACCTCTCGACTCCTACCTATTAGTCGCCTCTTACGACAGGCAGGGCCTTCTTGCCTCGGCCGTGTTCTTATCTCTGCAAGACGAACGGACACACACACACACATACTCACACACGCACACACGCACGCACACACGCACACACATACACTCACACACGCACACACACACGCACACCCGCGCACACACACATACACTCTTCACCTCTCGACTCCTACTTATTAGTCGCCCATTACAAGAGGCAGGGCCTTCTTGCCTCTGCCGTATTCTTATCTCTGCAAGCCAAACAGACACACACACATACACACACACTTACACACGCACACACACGCACATGCACACGCACACACTCTCCACCTTTCGACTCCTATCCATTAGTCGCCTCTTAAGACAGGCAGGGCCTTCTTGCCACGGACGTATACCTATCTCTGCGAGCCGAACGGACACACAGACACACACTTGCACACATACACACACACATACATACACGCTTCACCTCTCGACTCCTACCCATTAGTCGCTCCTTACAGCAGGCATGGCCTTTCTGCCACGGACGTATTCTTATCTCTGCGAGCCGAAGGGATACACACACACATACACACACACATACACACACACATACTCACACACACACGCACACACTCACACACACACATACACTCTTCACCTCTTGACTCCTACCTATTAGTCGCCTCTTACGATAGGCAGGGCCTTCTTGCCACGGCCGTGTTCTTATCTCTGCGAGCCGACTGGACACACATACTCACACACACAAATACACACACACACTCACACACGCACACACACACACACTCACACACACATACACTCTTCACCTCTCGACTCCTACCCATTAGTCGCCTCTTACGACAGGCAGGGCCTTCTTGCCACGGCCGTGCTCTTATCTCTGCGAGTCGACTGGACACACACACACTCACACACACAAATACACACACACTCACACACGCACACACACGCACACTCACACACACATACACTCTTCACCTCTCGACTCCTACCCATTAGTCGCCTCTTACGACAGGCAGAGCCTTCTTGCCATGGCCGTGTTCTTATCTCTGCGAGCCGACCGGACACACACACACTCACACACGCACACACACGCACACACGCACTTACAAACATACACTCTTCACCTCTCGACTCCTACCCATTAGTCGCCTCTTACGACAGGCAGGGCCTTCTTGCCACGGCCGTGTTCTTATCTCTGCAAGCCGAACGGACACATACACACTCACACACACAAGCACGCACACACGCACACACACGCACACACACAAAAACACTTTTCACCTCTCGATTCCTACCCATTAGTTGCCTCTTACGACAGGCATGGCCTTCTTGCCTCGGCCGTATTCTAATCTCTGCGAGCCGAGTGGACACACACACACTCACACACACACGCACGCACACACGCACACACACGCACACACGCACACACACACACATACACTCTTCACCTCTCGACTCCTACCAATTAGTCGCCACTTACGACAGGCAGGGCCTTCTTGCCTCGGCCGTATTCTTATCTCTGCACGCCGAACGGACACACATACACTCACACACACACACACACGCACACACACACAAATACACTCTTCACCTCTCGACTCCTACCCATTAGTCGCCACTTACGACACGCAGGGCCTTCTTGCCTCGGCCGTATTCTTATCTCTGCAAGCCGAACGGACACACACACACTCACACACACACGCACGCACACACGCACACACACGCACACACGCACACACACACATACACTCTTCACCTCTCGACTCCTACCAATTAGTCGCCACTTACGACAGGCAGGGCCTTCTTGCCTCGGCCGTATTCTTATCTCTGCACGCCGAACAGACACACATACACTCACACACACACACACGCACACACACACACACAAAAACACTTTTCACCTCTCGACTCCTACCCATTAGTTGCCTCTTACGACAGGCATGGCCTTCTTGCCTCGGCCGTATTCTAATCTCTGCGAGCCGAGTGGACACACACACACTCACACACACACGCACGCACACACGCTCACACACGCACACACGCACACACACACATACACTCTTCACCTCTCGACTCCTACCAATTAGTCGCCACTTACGACAGGCAAGGCCTTCTTGCCTCGGCCGTATTCTTATCTCTGCACGCCGAACGGACACACATACACTCACACACACACACACGCACACACACA
>NW_027311888.1:67500-95000 GCF_040954645.1 Diabrotica undecimpunctata | reverse complement strand
CAGGGACTCCTTGCCACGGCCGTGTTCTTATCTCTGCAAGCCGAACGGACACACACACACACGCACACACAAACACACGCACACAGGCACACACACACACGCACACGCACACGTACACGCACACACTCTCCACCTCTCGACTCCTATCCATTAGTCGCCTCTTACGACAGGCAGGGCCTTCTTGCTACGGACGTGTTTTTATCTCTGCGAGCCAAACGGACACACACACACACACACTCGCACACACACATACACATACATACACGCTTCACCTCTCGACTCCCACCCATTAGTCGCCTCTTACGACATTCAGGGACTTCTTGCCATGGCCGTGTTCTTATCTCTGCGAGCCGAACGGACACACACACACTCACACACACACGCACGCACACACGCACACACACACGCACCCACGCACACGCACACGCACACACTCTCCACCTCTCGACTTCTATCCATTAGCCGCCTCTTAAGACAGGCAGGGTCTTCTTGCCACGGCCGTAATCTTATCTCTGCGAGCCGAGCGGACAAACACACACACTCACACACACACACATACGGCCTTGGCCGTATTCTTATCTCTGGAAGCCGAACGGATACACACACTCACACACACACGCACGCGCACACGCACACACACACGCACCACGCTCACACAAACGCACACGCACAAGCACACACACACATACACTTTTCACCTCTCGACTCCTACTTATTAGTCGCCCACTCTTCACCTCTCGACTCCTACCCATTAGTCGCCCCGTACGATTTGCATCGCCTTCTTGCCACAGCTGTTTTCTTATATCTGCGAGCCGAAGGGACACACACACATACACACACACACGCTCACAAACACACACACACACACGCACGCACACACGCACACACACATACACTCACACACACACACAAACACGCACACACGCACACACACATACATTCTTCACCTCTCGACTCCTACCTATTAGTCGCCTCTTACGATAGGCAGGGCCTTCTTGCCTCGGTCGTGTTCTTATTTCTGCAAGCCGAACTAACACACACACATACTCACACACGCACACACACGCACACACGCACACACACACATACACTCTTCACCTCTCGACTCCTACTGATTACTCGCCTCTTACGACAGGCAGGGCCTTCTTGCCACGGCTGTGTTCTTATATCTGCGAGCTGACCGCACACACACACTCACACACACTCACACACTCACATACACACACACTTAAACACGCACGCACACACGCACACACACACATACACTCTTCACCTCTCGACTCCTACCCATTATTCTCTTCTTTCGACAGGCAGAGACTTCTTGCCACGGACGTATTCTTATCTCTGCAAGCCGAACGGACACACATACATACACTCGCACACACACACACACATACACACACACGCTCACAAACACACACACACACGCACGCACACACGCACACACACATACACTCACACACACACAAACACGCACACACGCACACACACATACATTCTTCACCTCTCGACTCCTACCCATTAGTCGACTCTTACACATTCAGGGACTTATTGCCACGGCCGTTTTCTTATCTCTGCGAGCCGAACGGACACACACACACACTCACACAGACACGCACGCACACACGCCACACACACGCGCACACGCACACGCACACGCACACGTACACGCAAACGCACACGCACACGCACACGCACACGCACACACTCTCCACCTCTTGACTCCTATCCCTTAGTCGCCTCTTACGAGAGGCAGAGCCTTCTTGCTCCGGCTGTATTCTTATCTCTGCAAGCCGAACGGACACACACACACGCACACACAAACACACGCACACAGGCACACACGCACACACGCACACACGCACACGCACACCCACACTCAAACACACACATACACACACACACACTCACAAACACACAAACACACACGCACACGCACACGCACACGCAAACGCACATGCACACGCACACGCACACGCACACACTTTCCACCTCTTGACTCCTATCCCTTAGTCGCCTCTTACGAGAGGCAGCGCCTTCTTGCTCCGGCCGTATTCTTATCTCTGCAAGCCGAACGGATACACACACTCACACACACACGCACGCACACACGCACACACACACACACGCACAAACACACGCAGACACGCACACACACACACATACACTCTTCACCTTTCGACTCCTACCCATTAGGCGCCTCTTACGACAGACAGGGACTACTTGCCACAGCCGAGTTCTTATCTCTGTGAGCCGAAGGGACACACACACACATACACACACACTCACACACACACACGCACACACGCACGCACACATATACTCTTCTGCTCTCGACTCCTACCCATTAGTCGCCCCTTACGATTTGCATGGCCTTATTGCCACGGCTGTTTTCTTATCTCTGCGAGCCGAAGGGACACACACACATACACACACACACACACACTCACAAACACACACACACGCACACACGCACGCACACACGCACACGCACACGCACACACGCACGCACACACGCACACACACATACACTTACACACACACACACGCACACACGCACGCACACATATGTTCTTCACCTCTCGATTCCTACCTATTAGTCGCCTCTTACGACAGGCAGGGCCTTCTTGCCTCAACCGTGTTCTTATCTCTGCAAGCCGAACGGACACACACACACACGCACACACACACACACGCACACACAAACACACGCACACAGGCACACACATACACTCTTCACCTCTCGACTCCTACTCATAGTCGCCTCTTACGACAGGCAGGGCCTTCTTGCCACGGCCGTGTTCTCATCTCTGCGAGCCGACCGGACACACACACACTGACACACACACATTCACACACACACTCAAACACGCACGCACACACGCACACACGCACACACACACATACACTCTTCACCTCTCGACTCCTACCCATTATTCTCCTCTTACGACAGGCAGGTACATCTTGCCACGGCCGTGTTCTTATCTCTGCAATCCGAACGGACACACACACACACGCACACGCACACACACACGCACACGCACACGCACACACTCTCCACCTCTCGACTCCTATCCATTAGTCGCCTCTTACGACAGGCATGGCCTTCTTGCCACCGCTTTTTTCTTATCTCTGCGAGCTAAGGGACACACACACACATACACACACACACTCATTCACACACACGCACACACGCACGCACACACGCACACACACATACACTCACACACACAAACACGCACACACGCACACACACATACATTCTTCACCTCTCGACTCCTACCTATTAGTCGTCTCTCACGACAGGCAGGGCCTTCTTGCCTCGGCCGTGTTCTTATCTCTGCAAGCCGAACTAACACACACACATACTCACACACGCACACACACACGCACACACACATACACTTTTCACCTCTCGACTCCTACTTATTAGTCGCCCACTCTTCACCTCTCGACTCCTAACCATTAGTCGCCCCGTACGATTTGCATCGCCTTCTTGCCACGGCTGTTTTCTTATCTCTGCGAGCCGAAGGGACACACACACATTCACACACACTCACAAACACACACACACACGCACGCACACACGCACACTCACATACACTCACACACACACAAACACGCACACACGCACACACACATACACTCTTCACCTCTCGACCCCTACTTATTACTCGCCTCTTACGACAGGCAGGGCCTTCTTGCCACGGCTGTGTTCTTATCTCTGCGAGCCGAACGGACACACACACACTCACACACACACGCACGCACACACGCACGCACACACGCACGCACACACGCACACACACATACACTTACACACACACACACACGCACACACGCACGCACACATATATTCTTCACCTCTCGACTCCTACCTATTAGTCGCCTCTTACGACAGGCAGGGCCTTCTTGCCTCAACCGTGTTCTTATCTCTGCGAGCCGACCGCACACACACACATACTTACACACACTCACACACCCACATACACACACACTTAAACACGCACGCACACACGCACACACACACACATACACTCTTCACCTCTCGACTCCTACCCATTATTCTCCTCTTTCGACAGGCAGGGACCCCTTGCCACGGCCGTGTTCTTATCTCTGCAAGCCGAACGGACACACACACACACGCACACACAAACACACGCACACAGGCACACACACACACACACACGCACACGCACACGTACACGCACACACTCTCCACCTCTCGACTCCTATCCATTAGTCGCCTCTTACGACAGGCAGGGCCTTCTTGCTACGGACGTGTTTTTATCTCTGCGAGCCAAACGGACACACACACACACACACTCGCACACACATACACATACATACACGCTTCACCTCTCGACTCCCACCCATTAGTCGCCTCTTACGACATTCAGGGACTTCTTGCCACGGCCGTGTTCTTATCTCTGCGAGCCGAACGGACACACACACACTCACACACACACGCACGCACACACGCACACACACACGCACCCACGCACACGCACACGCACACACTCTCCACCTCTCGACTTCTATCCATTAGCCGCCTCTTAAGACAGGCAGGGTCTTCTTGCCACGGCCGTAATCTTATCTCTGCGAGCCGAGCGGACAAACACACACACTCACACACACACACATACGGCCTTGGCCGTATTCTTATCTCTGGAAGCCGAACGGATACACACACTCACACACACACGCACGCGCACACGCACACACACACGCACCACGCTCACACAAACGCACACGCACAAGCACACACACACATACACTTTTCACCTCTCGACTCCTACTTATTAGTCGCCCACTCTTCACCTCTCGACTCCTACCCATTAGTCGCCCCGTACGATTTGCATCGCCTTCTTGCCACAGCTGTTTTCTTATATCTGCGAGCCGAAGGGACACACACACATACACACACACGCTCACAAACACACACACACACACGCACGCATACATACATTCTTCACCTCTCGACTCCTACCTATTAGTCGCCTCTTACGATAGGCAGGGCCTTCTTGCCTCGGTCGTGTTCTTATTTCTGCAAGCCGAACTAACACACACACATACTCACACACGCACACACACGCACACACGCACACACACACATACACTCTTCACCTCTCGACTCCTACTGATTACTCGCCTCTTACGACAGGCAGGGCCTTCTTGCCACGGCTGTGTTCTTATATTTGCGAGCTGACCGCACACACACACTCACACACACTCACACACTCACATACACACACACTTAAACACGCACGCACACACGCACACACACACATACACTCTTCACCTCTCGACTCCTACCCATTATTCTCTTCTTTCGACAGGCAGAGACTTCTTGCCACGGACGTATTCTTATCTCTGCAAGCCGAACGGACACACATACATACACTCGCACACACACACACACATACACACACACACGCTCACAAACACACACACACACGCACGCACACACGCACACACACATACATTCTTCACCTCTCGACTCCTACCCATTAGTCGACTCTTACACATTCAGGGACTTATTGCCACTGCCGTTTTCTTATCTCTGCGAGCCGAACGGACACACACACACACTCACACAGACACGCACGCACACACGCCACACACACGCGCACACGCACACGCACACGCACACGTACACGCAAACGCACACGCACACGCACACGCACACGCACACACTCTCCACCTCTTGACTCCTATCCCTTAGTCGCCTCTTACGAGAGGCAGAGCCTTCTTGCTCCGGCTGTATTCTTATCTCTGCAAGCCGAACGGATACACACACTCACACACACACGCACGCACACACCCACACACACTCACACAAGCACAAACACACGCAGACACGCACACACACACACACATACACTCTTCACCTTTCGACTCCTACCCATTAGTCGCCTCTTACGACAGACAGGGACTACTTGCCACAGCCGAGTTCTTATCTCTGTGAGCCGAACGGACACACACACTCACACACACACGCACGCTCACACGCACACACACACGCACACACACACACACACACACACACAAATACACTCTTTACCTCTCGACTCCTACCCATTAGTCGCCTCTTACGACAGGCATGTCCTTCTTGCCTCGGCCGTATTCTAATCTCTGCGAGCCGAACGGACACACACATACATACACACACACTTACACACGCACACACAAACGAACACACACACACACACACACACACATATACACTCTTTATCTCTCGACTCCTACCAATTAGTCGCTCCTTACAGCAAGCATCGCCTTCTTGCCACGGCCGTATTCTTATTTCTGTAAGCCGAACGGACACACACACATACTCACACACGCACACACACACGCACACACACACGCACACACGCACACACACACACATACACTCTTCACCTCTCGACTCCTACTTATTAGTCGACCCTTACAAGAGGCAGGGCCTTTTGGCCTCGGCCGTATTCTTATCTCTGCAAGCCAAACAAACACACACACATACACACACACTTACGCACGCCCACACACGCACATACGCACACACACACACACATACACTCTTCTCCTCTCGACTCCTACCCATTAGTCGCCCCTTAAGACAGGCAGGGCCTTCTTGCCACGGACGTATTCTTATCTCTGCAAGCCGAACGGACACACACACACTCACACACGCACACACACGCATACACGCACACACACACATACACTCTTCACCTCTCGACTCCTACCTGTTAGTCGCCCCTTACAACAGGCAGGGTCTTCTTGCCTTGGCCGTATTCTTACCTCTGCAAGCCAGACGGACACACACACATACACACACACTCACATACGCACACACGCGCACACATACACACATACACTCTTTACCTCTCGACTCCTACCCATTAGTCGCCTCTTACGACAGGCAGGGCCTTCTTGCCACGGCCATGTTCTTATCTCTGCAAGCCGACCGGACACACAAACTCACACACACACATACAAGAACACACACGCACGCACACACGCACACACACACATATACACTCTTCACCTCTCGACTCCTACCCATTATTCTTCTCTTTCGAAAGGCAGGGACTTCTGGCCACGGTCGTGTTCTTATCTCTGCAAGCCGAACGCACACACGCACACGCACAAGCACAAGCACACACTCTCCACGTTTCGACTCCTATCCATTAGTAGCCTTTTAAGACAGGCAAGGCCTTCTTGCCACGGACGTATTCTTATCTCTTCGAGCCGAACGGACACACACACACACTCACACACACACACACACTCACACACACACATACACACACACACACTCACAAACACACAAACACACACGCACACGCACACGCACACGCAAACGCACATGCACACGCACACGCACACGCACACACTTTCCACCTCTTGACTCCTATCCCTTAGTCGCCTCTTACGAGAGGCAGCGCCTTCTTGCTCTGGCCGTATTCTTATCTCTGCAAGCCGAACGAATACACACACTCACACACACATGCACGCACACACGCACACACACACACACACGCACAAACACACGCAGACACGCACACACACACACATACACTCTTCACCCTTCGACTCCTACCCATTAGGCGCCTCTTACGACAGACAGGGACTACTTGCCACAGCCGAGTTCTTATCTCTGTGAGCCGAAGGGACACACACACACATACACACACACTCACACACACACACGCACACACGCACGCACACATATACTCTTCTGCTCTCGACTCCTACCCATTAGTCGCCCCGTACGATTTGCATGGCCTTATTGCCACGGCTGTTTTCTTATCTCTGCGAGCCGAAGGGACACACACACACATACACACACACACACACACACTCACAAACACACACACACACGCACACACGCACGCACACACGCACACGCACACGCACACACGCACGCACACACGCACACACACATACACTTACACACACACACACACGCACACACGCACGCACACATATATTCTTCACCTCTCGACTCCTACCTATTAGTCGCCTCTTACGACAGGCAGGGCCTTCTTGCCTCAACCGTGTTCTTATCTCTGCAAGCCGAACGGACACACATACACGCACACACACACGCACACACAAACACACGCACACAGGCACACACATACACTCTTCACCTCTCGACTCCTACCCATAGTCGCGTCTTACGAGAGGCAGGGCCTTCTTGCCACGGCCGTGTTCTCATCTCTGCGAGCCGACCGGACACACACACACTGACACACACACATTCACACACACACTCAAACACGCACGCACACACGCACACACGCACACACACACATACACTCTTCACCTCTCGACTCCTACCCATTATTCTCCTCTTACGACAGGCAGGTACATCTTGCCATGGCCGTGTTCTTATCTCTGCAATCCGAACGGACACACACACACACGCACACACACACACGCACACGCACACGCACACACTCTCCACCTCTCGACTCCTATCCATTAGTCGCCTCTTACGACAGGCATGGCCTTCTTGCCACCGCTTTTTTCTTATCTCTGCGAGCGAAGGGACACACACACACATACACACACACACTCATTCACACACACGCACACACGCACGCACACACGCACACACACATACACTCACACACACACAAACACGCACACACGCACACACACATACATTCTTCACCTCTCGACTCCTACCTATTAGTCGTCTCTCACGACAGGCAGGGCCTTCTTGCCTCGGCCGTGTTCTTATCTCTGCAAGCCGAACTAACACACACACATACTCACACACGCACACACACACGCACACACACATACACTTTTCACCTCTCGACTCCTACTTATTAGTCGCCCACTCTTCACCTCTCGACTCCTAACCATTAGTCGCCCCGTACGATTTGCATCGCCTTCTTGCCACGGCTGTTTTCTTATCTCTGCGAGCCAAAGGGACACACACACATACACACACACACTCACAAACACACACACACACGCACGCACACACGCACACACACATACACTCACACACACACAAACACGCACACACGCACACACACATACACTCTTCACCTCTCGACCCCTACTTATTACTCGCCTCTTACGACAGGCAGGGCCTTCTTGCCACGGCTGTGTTCTTATCTCTGCGAGCCGACCGCACACACACACACTTACACACACTCACACACCCACATACACACACACACTTAAACACGCACGCACACACGCACACACACACACATACACTCTTCACCTCTCGACTCCTACCCATTATTCTCCTCTTTCGACAGGCAGGGACTCCTTGCCACGGCCGTGTTCTTATCTCTGCAAGCCGAACGGACACACACACACACGCACACACAAACACACGCACACAGGCACTGTAACAGTCGTTACTTTTATTACAATTTGTATTTAAATAATAAACAATTTATATGAAAATAATTTCAGAGATGTAGTATGGGTTGCCTAACTTTAAGTGTTCATTTGCCCATTAAGTGTGTATTGTTAATAATTTAAGTTGTCACTCTGTTCTAATTTGGTACCATTGCGAACCAAAAGAGATGACAGGAGATTAAGGGAGGTGGAAATTGGCTCTTCTTGGTTAATTAACTGTGAATTAAAATTCACTTCTGATCTAGAGTTTGGAGTGGTACATACAAGGTGGCAGTTAGCGAAAGAAAATCCAATTAATGCATAGAATTTCCTTCACTTCAAGAAGTTAAATATTCTAAGTATACCATAACGATTTAATTGACGGTGTTTTCGCAAACTCGGGAGGTGAAGTGAGATTTCTAGCACGGAATTGATTAGCTATCTGGTAAATAATAATTTTTTATATTATAAACATTAGAGTATTTTATCTATATCCTATTATTCAGATTCATTATTTCATATTTTAATATAGTATTTTGTCCAAGGCCATTATATTTTTACTCTATGTGAGGCAAGGTCACGCTACATCCGATTGGATGGGTTTTTTTATCTACCATAATTATCTTTTTGCTCCGGCTTCTTATGCTGAAAGAAACTTTCCTCACTTCTTCTTTGATTTCTTTTTATCAATATTGAGATTAGAAGTAACGGGGAATTGTTTTCAGCCACCTACCATGGAATTATAAATTTCCCTCAGAACATCCGAGGGAGAGTACCACTTCAACTCTATTAGAATCAGGGTCATTGGGACAAGCCACAGGGAGTATTATCTACTCCACCCTCATTTTTTCTCCAGCCTGCACCTAGAGGTAGGGCAGGACAGTCATCATCGGAACTGAGCCAATTAGCACCAGCTCCGTGCTAATTTCGGACCTCAAGGAGGACTTCGCTGGGACACCGAAACCATTCGGGAGTATCCTTCCAGACAGCTGTAGGAGGACAGTTGGTTTTTGATTCAGAACTATATATATATATATCTTGTTTCACCAGTTCTAGTTTTTTTTATAACATATATATATATTAATTAATATAACTCCCCTTGGTGTAAGGTATCGGTAAGTTTGAGCTCAAATTCTACCCAGAGATTATCTTCCATTGTTTTTTGTATTAACCATTTATTTCTTTATTAACTTTAATTATTTCATTATTAACTTTAATTATTTCATTATTTGTCTACTTAACTAATTTTTTATATTTCATCTTGCGTTATTAACTCCGGTTATTATCCCTTCAGGATAATATACCGTTTCAATTGTTTAATTTGGCTTGTTCCCATTTATATATATTATTTTGTTTGTATGTGCATTTAGAGTGTTTAACAATATTGTTGGTCATATTGTAGGTTACTATAAGATATTTACTTGGCTATACGTTCTTCCAACGTTAGCATTATTTTTTGTTTAAGGTTGTTTTTTAACCTAGATGTAGGTTGTACACTCTATATCAGAGTTATTCTGTCTAGTTTTCAACTTTTTATTATAGTTGTTTTCAACATTCTTTTTTTTAAAATATTATATTGTGAAATTTTCATATACTTTTTGGTAACTTAGAGATTGTCCGAATCTAAAAAGTTATATTTAATAAACTTGAATTTGTTTTGCATATAATTTTTTTTTTATTAATATTTCCTTACCTTTTTACATTTACAGCATTTTTGTTTATTACATCAACTTTAATTAATATTAGTAGTATACGATACCTGGAAGAGTGACCGTTACTCTTTTTAGAGTATTATCCCTCTTCTGGCGCCCTCAATTTGTTTTCTTTGTTAATTTTCATTATATCTATTTATTTTTCATATCTTCTTTTCTATCCATCATACATATTTTCCTGATTTACTGTCTTTAAAAGGCATGCAAATTGGCCGTATCCATCCTTGAGTTTCTGGTGGTCATTCTCTTGCCTACATTGCTAGCCTAGCCACATTCCGTTCAATATTTTTTACTTCTTTACTTAATTGTTATCTATTTTACTTCTATCAATTTTATCCCATAGATATAGACCACTCTTCTTATACATCTCTCCTCCTACACACCCCAGTATTTTGCAACATTGGCGCCCAACGTGGGGCCTTTTCCAAGTTTTTGGTTTTAAGACAGTAGCTTTTAGCTGATTTCTTTTTTGTTCTTACTTGAGTTTTTGTATTTTTGCTTTTTCTTTTTTTTTACTCATATTATTGCTGATTTATTCTATCTTTAAATTTTTTATTAATACTAAACAGGTATACTTATACTGCTGTATTGATTAATTAGTTTTATTTATTAGATTTATTAGTTATTAATATTTTGAGACCTCAGTGATAGGTTATAGTAGTACAACTTACATTCTAGGTTGAATTTTGTATTTTTATTGAGAACTTATATTTACTTACTTACCTACACATACTTATATCGTATATTATATAAACTTTTATTCCTACAGCCAACAGTATTATACTTATAGGTACTATTAATTGTTGCATATATATTAATATTTGGTTTAGAATAGTTATAATTTACATATAACTAGAAATTATTTTGAGTATTTTAGTAAGATAACTAAGGTATTTATTTGATTATATATATATATTATTTTTGCTGGCTATTTTGATCTTGGTGGTGTGTTGCTAATAACTTGGCCACATTTTTTTTCACAAATCAGTCCCGAAATTAACTACTAATCATGAAACGTTGAATCCGCCTGTTTTAAGTGATCACAGATGGTCAACTACCAATTCTTCTTTATCCAGTAGCGTTAAACACAATTCTAATGATTACAGTAGTGAAATAGTTCCATTATCAGTATCAACTTTTAGGTTTGTTGATGATGATGATATGTCTATGGTTGTACCATATAATATTTATAACCAATCAAATACTTTAGATTTGCGATTCTTTGTTGGCGATAGAGTTTTAAAGAGAAACTTTGTAAAATCAAGTAAAGGTGATGCTATTTCGGCAAAATTTTGCCAGAAATACATTCCGTGTACGGTTGTAAGGGTAATATCTCCTTTGGTATATGAATTAAGGGACAATTCGTCCAACAAACGAATTGGTCAATTTCATGTAAAGGATTTACTGCCTGATAATACCATCGACGAGGTTAGTTCTTCATCCTCAGAAGAAGACTAACTTAACACTTTCGTTTAAGCTAATCTCTTTCTCTGTTTCTCTTTAGCTTATTTTGATTATATTTTGCATTTTAGTCTAAGATTTTCTTAATCACCAGATAACGTAGGTACACCGCTATTTTTTGTATCTTTTGGCATTGGTTAATGACTTCTATAACTTATTAGATAATTAGTATGTATGACTTATCCATTTTTTTTTGTATTATAAATGATGCACTTCATAATGAATTAATATTCTGAAGTACTAATTTTCCCAGGAGAATTACTCATTTTAACCTCTTATGATACGAGGGTTGTTTAGTATATATTTACATATTTAGATTTATACTTATAGTTAATCCTATTACTGATAAGGAACTATGGAACTATGTTGTTACACTACTGGATCATATATTGTGTGTTATATTTTTGATATTTGATTCCTTAGTATTTGTTTTGATATATTTGTTCAATATGTGCCAATTTGGAAAGATGTTGTGATTTTTTTTTATCTTTGGTCTGCTTTATTTTCACTTGTCACGAAAATCTTAAATACTCTACAATAATTTATGTCCTGATTCCATATACAGGATGGTTCTGGAATTAGTTTGGAATTTTGAAGTAGGTAAGGATGACCGGCGTCCTTCTTATTTCTTCTTATTTATTCTTCTGAATTTTCTGTCAATGAATCTGTCAATACTCAGCTTTAGTGAATACGTGGGTTCGAGATTGTTGCTCAGCAACTGATCACTGCTGCTCAATTAAGTTCGTACTATATGTGTTTATTGCAGAGTAGGCAGATGTTTATGCCTCATAATATTTCTGGTCAGGAAATGCTCGCGACATGTCCTAACCATTCTTGTGTGATTGTCCAAATATTCCAGTTACCTTTTCACAACTTGATAGGGAAGTTTAATTAGTTCATATTAGTTATCTTACTGCAGGTTATGTTTTTTTTTCTTTAACTATCCCTACACATGTCAAGTTAGTCATTTTCATTATTTAAGAGTTTAGACAAATGAGTTGTCCTCTTAGTGTAATCCCACTTCTTTCCTTAGGCATAAATTGCTGTTTAGATTTAGGACTATTCCCGGATAATTCCATGCTGCGAGAACTTGTTATAAATCTACAGTTTTGTTCAAAATTGGTTGCTTGTTCTCGACATATTTTTTTTCTATCGTTAGTAATGGTATTATAGGAAAAGTCCACCACTTATATTTTCTTAGGATTTCTATTGGAATTTTATCGGTGTCTGGTTATTCTCATACATCTGTTGTAGCCACATGCTATAGTTATAGCGAATACCAGCACACTCAAAATTTATTTAGCCTCTGAATTCCTTTAGTCCATTTTAGACTTTAGGTATTTATCTTTATCTTTGGTTTAGTTCAGTTACATATTACTTTACTTAGTCTGAATAAGTGTGACAATGCTGCTTCACACTTTAGGAAATTTTGCTTTATTGTAATTGCTTAGTTGGTATTGG
Source organism: Diabrotica undecimpunctata (assembly GCF_040954645.1). NCBI lineage: Eukaryota > Metazoa > Arthropoda > Insecta > Coleoptera > Chrysomelidae > Diabrotica > Diabrotica undecimpunctata. The sequence continues at coordinate 81,012 of NW_027311888.1, read as the reverse complement.
CTCATATTACCGGATGAGGGTAAGAGCTAATTTAGTTATTAGCATTAGTGAGAATTGGTCCTTTCCTGATCGTTCTTCTTTGGATATGCTCTATTTATAAATCTGGTGTCCATCGATAGTCCGATTTTGGATTCAGTGTCTGATTCATCACTTATTTGGTTTATTTGATTATGTAGGTTTGTATCACCGGATGTGGGTGTACGTAGACCTCATTTAGTTTTGAGATTTAGTATTGGTGTGAATGGGTCCATAAATCTTCCTGGTCGTTCTTCTTTGGATATGCTTTTATGAATCTGGTGTCCATTGATAGTCTGACTCTGGATTAAGCGTCCTATTTCACATTTATTTTGGTTATTACGTCTTTGATATACTTTGGTATATTTACGATTTAGATTACCATTTGTGTTATTTGGTTTGGTGAGAATTGCTCCATAAATCTTCCTGATTGTTCTTCTCTGGATATATTACTATGAATCTGGTGTCCATTGTTAGTTCAATTTTGGATTAAGTGTTCAATTCTTAACCTATTTAGTTTATGATTTCTTTGATCTTAGTTTAGTATATCTCCGGGTGAGATATTGGTTGAATTGGCTCATACATTTGCCTGGTTGTTCGTCCTTGGATATACTTAGTCTTATAGATCTGATGTCCATGGATAGTTCAATTTTGGATTTAGTGCCCAATTCGACATTGATTTGTCAGCAAGAATTTAGCTGGTATATTTAGTTAATATTTGGCTTTTAAGCATATTGTCGATTGAGACTTTGATTTTTACGTTGAGTCATCTGAGTTTGTGGTGTCTGGCGCCATGACCATTTTTTTTTCCCGTGATCGTTAGTTCGTGGTTATTTTTTTTTTGTGTAAACTTACGGATCAACGTGGAATGTTAGGCCAGTACACTTAGTTATTGATACTTTAATTTTATGAAAAAAAAAAATTTTGACTAAAATTTTTTTTTTCCCGACTAGTAGGGGAATGTAACAGTCGTTACTTTTATTACAATTTGTATTTAAATAATAAACAATTTATATGAAAATAATTTCAGAGATGTAGTATGGGTTGCCTAACTTTAAGTGTTCATTTGCCCATTAAGTGTGTATTGTTAATAATTTAAGTTGTCACTCTGTTCTAATTTGGTACCATTGCGAACCAAAAGAGATGACAGGAGATTAAGGGAGGTGGAAATTGGCTCTTCTTGGTTAATTAACTGTGAATTAAAATTCACTTCTGATCTAGAGTTTGGAGTGGTACATACAAGGTGGCAGTTAGCGAAAGAAAATCCAATTAATGCATAGAATTTCCTTCACTTCAAGAAGTTAAATATTCTAAGTATACCATAACGATTTAATTGACGGTGTTTTCGCAAACTCGGGAGGTGAAGTGAGATTTCTAGCACGGAATTGATTAGCTATCTGGTAAATAATAATTTTTTATATTATAAACATTAGAGTATTTTATCTATATCCTATTATTCAGATTCATTATTTCATATTTTAATATAGTATTTTGTCCAAGGCCATTATATTTTTACTCTATGTGAGGCAAGGTCACGCTACATCCGATTGGATGGGTTTTTTTATCTACCATAATTATCTTTTTGCTCCGGCTTCTTATGCTGAAAGAAACTTTCCTCACTTCTTCTTTGATTTCTTTTTATCAATATTGAGATTAGAAGTAACGGGGAATTGTTTTCAGCCACCTACCATGGAATTATAAATTTCCCTCAGAACATCCGAGGGAGAGTACCACTTCAACTCTATTAGAATCAGGGTCATTGGGACAAGCCACAGGGAGTATTATCTACTCCACCCTCATTTTTTCTCCAGCCTGCACCTAGAGGTAGGGCAGGACAGTCATCATCGGAACTGAGCCAATTAGCACCAGCTCCGTGCTAATTTCGGACCTCAAGGAGGACTTCGCTGGGACACCGAAACCATTCGGGAGTATCCTTCCAGACAGCTGTAGGAGGACAGTTGGTTTTTGATTCAGAACTATATATATATATCTTGTTTCACCAGTTCTAGTTTTTTTTATAACATATATATATATTAATTAATATAACTCCCCTTGGTGTAAGGTATCGGTAAGTTTGAGCTCAAATTCTACCCAGAGATTATCTTCCATTGTTTTTTGTATTAACCATTTATTTCTTTATTAACTTTAATTATTTCATTATTAACTTTAATTATTTCATTATTTGTCTACTTAACTAATTTTTTATATTTCATCTTGCGTTATTAACTCCGGTTATTATCCCTTCAGGATAATATACCGTTTCAATTGTTTAATTTGGCTTGTTCCCATTTATATATATTATTTTGTTTGTATGTGCATTTAGAGTGTTTAACAATATTGTTGGTCATATTGTAGGTTACTATAAGATATTTACTTGGCTATACGTTCTTCCAACGTTAGCATTATTTTTTGTTTAAGGTTGTTTTTTAACCTAGATGTAGGTTGTACACTCTATATCAGAGTTATTCTGTCTAGTTTTCAACTTTTTATTATAGTTGTTTTCAACATTCTTTTTTTTAAAATATTATATTGTGAAATTTTCATATACTTTTTGGTAACTTAGAGATTGTCCGAATCTAAAAAGTTATATTTAATAAACTTGAATTTGTTTTGCATATAATTTTTTTTTTATTAATATTTCCTTACCTTTTTACATTTACAGCATTTTTGTTTATTACATCAACTTTAATTAATATTAGTAGTATACGATACCTGGAAGAGTGACCGTTACTCTTTTTAGAGTATTATCCCTCTTCTGGCGCCCTCAATTTGTTTTCTTTGTTAATTTTCATTATATCTATTTATTTTTCATATCTTCTTTTCTATCCATCATACATATTTTCCTGATTTACTGTCTTTAAAAGGCATGCAAATTGGCCGTATCCATCCTTGAGTTTCTGGTGGTCATTCTCTTGCCTACATTGCTAGCCTAGCCACATTCCGTTCAATATTTTTTACTTCTTTACTTAATTGTTATCTATTTTACTTCTATCAATTTTATCCCATAGATATAGACCACTCTTCTTATACATCTCTCCTCCTACACACCCCAGTATTTTGCAACAGCACACACACACACACGCACACGCACACGTACACGCACACACTCTCCACCTCTCGACTCCTATCCATTAGTCGCGTCTTACGACAGGCAGGGCCTTCTTGCTACGGACGTGTTTTTATCTCTGCGAGCCAAACGGACACACACACACACACACACTCGCACACACACATACACATACATACACGCTTCACCTCTCGACTCCCACCCATTAGTCGCCTCTTACGACATTCAGGGACTTCTTGCCACGGCCGTGTTCTTATCTCTGCGAGCCGAACGGACACACACACACTCACACACACACGCACGCACACACGCACACACACACGCACCCACGCACACGCACACGCACACGCACACACTCTCCACCTCTCGACTTCTATCCATTAGCCGCCTCTTAAGACAGGCAGGGTCTTCTTGCCACGGCCGTAATCTTATCTCTGCGAGCCGAGCGGACAAACACACACACTCAAACACACACACATACGGCCTTGGCAGTATTCTTATCTCTGGAAGCCGAACGGATACACACACTCACACACACACTCATTCACAAACACGCACACACGCACGCACACACGCACACACACATACACTCACACACACACAAACACGCACACACGCACACACACATACATTCTTCACCTCTCGACTCCTACCTATTAGTCGTCTCTCACGACAGGCAGGGCCTTCTTGCCTCGGCCGTGTTATCTCTGCAAGCCGAACTAACACACACACATACTCACACACGCACACACACATACACTTTTCACCTCTCGACTCCTACTTATTAGTCGCCCACCCTTCACCTCTCGACTCCTAACCATTAGTCGCCCCGTACGATTTGCATCGCCTTCTTGCCACGGCTGTTTTCTTATCTCTGCGAGCCGAAGGGACACACACACATACACACACACACTCACAAACACACACACACACGCACGCACACACGCACACACACATACACTCACACACACACAAACACGCACAAACGCACACACACATACACTCTTCACCTCTCGACCCCTATTTATTACTCGCCTCTTACGACAGTCAGGGCCTTCTTGCCACGGCTGTGTTCTTATCTCTGCAAGCCGACCGCACACACACACACTTACACACACTCACACACCCACATACACACACACTTAAACACGCACGCACACACGCACACACACGCACCCACGCACACGCACACGCACACGCACACACTCTCCACCTCTCGACTTCTATCCATTAGCCGCCTCTTAAGACAGGCAGGGTCTTCTTGCCACGGCCGTAATCTTATCTCTGCGAGCCGAGCGGACAAACACACACACTCACACACACACACATACGGCCTTGGCCGTATTCTTATCTCTGGAAGCCGAACGGATACACACACTCACACACACACGCACGCGCACACGCAAACACACACGCACCACGCTCACACAAACGCACACGCACAAGCACACACACACATACACTTTTCACCTCTCGACTCCTACTTATTAGTCGCCCACTCTTCACCTCTCGACTCCTACCCATTAGTCGCCCCGTACGATTTGCATCGCCTTCTTGCCACAGCTGTTTTCTTATATCTGCGAGCCGAAGGGACACACACACATACACACACACACGCTCACAAACACACACACACACACGCACGCACACACGCACACACACATACACTCACACACACACAAACACGCACACACGCACACACACATACATTCTTCACCTCTCCACTCCTACCTATTAGTCGCCTCTTACGATAGGCAGGGCCTTCTTGCCACGGTCGTGTTCTTATTTCTGCAAGCCGAACTAACACACACACATACTCACACACGCACAAACACGCACACACGCACACACACACATACACTCTTCACCTCTCGACTCCTACTGATTACTCGCCTCTTACGACAGGCAGGGCCTTCTTGCCACGGCTGTGTTCTTATATCTGCGAGCCGACCGCACACACACACTCACACACACTCACACACTCACATACACACACACTTAAACACGCACGCACACACGCACACACACACATACACTCTTCACCTCTCGACTCCTACCCATTATTCTCTTCTTTCGACAGGCAGAGACTTCTTGCCACGGACGTATTCTTATCTCTGCAAGCCGAACGGACACACATACATACACTCGCACACACACACACACACATACACGCTTCACCTCTCGACTCCTACCCATTAGTCGACTCTTACGACATTCAGGGACTTATTGCCACGGCCGTTTTCTTATCTCTGCGGGCCGAACGGACACACACACACTCACACAGACACGCACGCACACACGCCACACACACGCGCACACGCACACGCACACGCACACGCACACGTACACGCAAACGCACACGCACACGCACACGCACACGCACACGCACACACTCTCCACCTCTTGACTCCTATCCCTTAGTCGCCTCTTACGAGAGGCAGAGCCTTCTTGCTCCGGCCGTATTCTTATCTCTGCAAGCCGAACGGATACACACACTCACACACACACGCACGCACACACGCACACACACTCACACACGCACAAACACACGCAGACACGCACACACACACACACACATACACTCTTCACCTTTCGACTCCTACCCATTAGTCGCCTCTTACGACAGACAGGGACTACTTGCCACAGCCGAGTTCTTATCTCTGTGAGCCGAACGTTCACACACACTCACACACACACGCACGCTCAAACGCACACACACACGCACACACACACACACACACAAATACACTCTTTACCTCTCGACTCCTACCCATTAGTCGCCTCTTACGACAGGCATGTCCTTCTTGCCTCGGCCGTATTCTAATCTCTGCGAGCCGAACGGACACACACATACATACACACACACTTACACACGCACACACAAACGAACACACACACACACACACACACACACATACACTCTTTATCTCTCGACTCCTACCAATTAGTCGCTCCTTACAGCAAGCATCGCCTTCTTGCCACGGCCGTATTCTTATTTCTGCAAGCCGAACGGACACACACACTCATACACACACACACTCACACACGCACAAACACACACACTCGCACACACGCACACACATACACTCTTCACCTCTCGACTCCTACCTTTTAGTCGCCTCTTACGATAAGCAGGGCATTCTTGCCGCGGTCGTGTTCTCATCTCTGCAAGCTGAACTAACACACACACATACTCACACACGCACACACACGCACACACACACGAACACAAGCACACACACATACACTCTTCACCTCTCGACTCCTACTTATTAGTCGACCCTTACAAGAGGCAGGGCCTTTTGGCCTCGGCCGTATTCTTATCTCTGCAAGCCAAACAAACACACACACATACACACACACTCACGCACGCCCACACACGCACATACGCACACACACACACACATACACTCTTCTCCTCTCGACTCCTACCCATTAGTCGCCCCTTAAGACAGGCAGGGCCTTCTTGCCACGGGCGTATTCTTATCTCTGCAAGCCGAACGGACACACACACACTCACACACGCCCACACACGCACATACGCACACACACACACATACACTCTTCACCTCTCGACTCCTACCTGTTAGTCGCCCCTTACAACAGGCAGGGTCTTCTTGCCTTGGCCGTATTCTTACCTCTACAAGCCAGACGGACACACACACATACACACACACTCACACACGCACACACACACGCACACACGCGCACACATACACACATACACTCTTCACCTCTCGACTCCTACCCATTAGTCGCCTCATACGACAGGCTGGGCCTTCTTGCCACGGCCATGTTCTTATCCCTGCAAGCCGACCGGACACACACACTCACACACACACATACAAGAACACACACGCACGCACACACGCACACACACACATATACACTCTTCACCTCTCGACTCCTACCCATTATTCTTCTCTTTCGAAAGGCAGGGACTTCTGGCCACGGTCGTGTTCTTATCTCTGCAAGCCGAACGCACACACGCACACGCACAAGCACAAGCACACACTCTCCACCTTTCGACTCCTATCCATTAGTAGCCTCTTAAGACAGGCAAGGCCTTCTTGCCACGGACGTATTCTTATCTCTTCGAGCCGAACGGACACACACACACACTCACACACACACACACACACACACACACACACACACACACACACACACATACACTCTTCACCTCTCGACTCCTACCCATTAGTCGCCTCTTACGACATTCAGGGACTTCTTGCCACGGCCGTGTTCTTATCTCTGCGAGCCGAACGGACACACACCCACACTCACACACACACGCACGCACACAAGCACACACACACACGTACACACGCATACGCACACGCACACGCACACGCACACGCACACACTCTCCACCTCTCGACTCCTATCCATTAGTCGCCTCTTAAGACAGGCAGGGCCTTCTTGCCACTTGCCTCTTATCTCTGCGGGCCGAACGGACACACACACACACTTACACACACACACATACACTCTTAACCTCTCCACTCCTACACATTGGTCGCCTGTTAAGACATTCAGAGACTTCTTGCCACGGACGTTTCTTATCTCTGCGGGCCGAACGGACACACACACACACACACACACTCACACACACACATACACTCTTAACCTCTCGACTCCTACCTTTTAGTCGCCTCTTACGACATTCAGGGGCTTCTTGCCACGGACGTATTCTTATCTCTGCAAGCCGAACGGACACACATACATACTTACACACGCACACACACACACGCACACACACACACATACACTCTTCACCTCTCGACTCCTACCCATTAGTCGCCTCTTAAGACAGGCAGGGCCTTCTTGCCACGGACGTATTCTTATCTCTGCGGGCCGAACGGACACACACACACACTCACACACACACATACACTCTTGTAACGATGCTTTGATCGTTTAACAGTTCGAACCGTGGGAGTGTCAATATTTGCGCATCCACTTCTACAACGTGAAGGCGTAGTGGGATTCAAACGGCTATTTAAGGCGTGTGAATAGCGGAATTAGACAGTCTTGTAGCTAGCGCTCTAGGCTCCCTGACTCGCCGGTGTACTGAACCAGCGAGCCATTCTGGACAGAGATAGTTCCGTATTGAGGATTATACTCTGTCCCTAACCAAGCGGAACCCATCGGTATTGCGTATTGAGCATTACCGTGGATCTGCACAGAACCAACCGGGACAGAGATTTCCGTATTGAGGATCATACTCTGTCCTTAGCCAAGCGGAACCCGTCGGCATTGTGTATTGAACATTGCCGTGGGTTTGCACAGCTAAATATTTTGTTTGCGAGCATATTCGGAGCTTTCGCTGAATTGAAGCGAAAGCGAGTATATTAGTAGTACTAATTAGTTTCTTTTCTTTTATAGACGTTTGCCGGGGAATTCATTCATCGCGGGACCCAGACGTAAACGTAGAATTCATTTTATTTTTGTTTTATAAGTATACAACGTAGAATTCCTTTTTTTAGTTTTTATTTATTGTATATATATACTTAATAGATTTATTTTTATTTCAAACCTGTGTTTTACTGAGTCTGTCGCCCCGAAAGAGCTACCCATCACAAACTGGCGCCCGAGCAAAAATTAATAACATGCCGACAGATAAAAACACAGACTCAGTAACAGGTACGTCGTGGATAAACCGACTTTGCAAAGAGGAATTGCAGAGCGAGGCCGAAAAATACGGCTTGGATCCCAAGGGAACCGTCGACGAATTGAGAGCACGACTCAGAACCTATTTTAAAAATCGCGAGGAAGCTACAGGAACAATCCCAAAAGAAAAAACTTCCAAGGCAACAGAATCCGACACACTGGCCCAGGAAATTTCGGGCATCCGAAGACAATTACAGGAATTAACAATAACGAAACAAATGGGGCAACCAGAATTGCTAAATCAAGTACGAAAGTGGAACACACACTTCGACAAGAAACATTCGGATGCAATAGAATTCTTAGAGAGGATAGACGAATTAAGCTTGGCCTACGAGATCGATAAACAAGATCTACTAAGAGCATTACCAGAATTATTAGGAGACCACGCCTTGTTATGGTACAGAAACAATAACAAAAATTGGAAGTCATGGACAGATTTCAGCGAAGATTTTAAAAAAGCTTTCTATCCCAGGGGATATTTGCTACAACTAGAAGAGGAAATCCGAAACAGAAAACAGAGACAGAACGAACCAGTAGATAGATATATCACGGAGATTCAAACATTAATCAGACGAGAAGGATCTTTTTCTAAAAACCAAGAACTCGAAAGGATATACAAAAATTTGTTACCAGAATATAAGCTTTATGCTCGCCGCCGGGATTTCGGAAACTTAGCCGAATTACAGGATTTAGCCCAAGAATACGAAGCTCTAGAAGACGAAAAGACCCGAGCAAATCAGATTTGCCGTGGAAACTGGAGACGCACGGAGCAAGCAGAGTACGATGCGAAAACGGCATGCTTTAGATGCAAGATGCCAGGTCACAGCCGTAAAAACTGCAAAAACCCATGGAAAAAGTTTTGTTCGCGTTGCGGCAGAGAAGGAGTTTACAGCAGCGACTGCTGTTTCAGGCGTCAGGGAAACGAATTACAGACTGGAGAAACAAGGAGTCGTCCCAGTCTGTAAAACAAGATTCGACTCCATTCGTTTTCGCCGTTACACAGCCAGCAAGCAATGACATTCGACTGTTCGCATCACTAAAAATAGGGCAAAGAACATACAGAGCGCTCATCGACACAGGAACTACTAAAAATTACGTCGGGAATAGAATAGCTCAGATATACAAGGACTCTCTAGATAGCTACAGCGGGAGAACAAGACTAGCAAATGAAGTGTCAATCGAGCTTAACCAGAAGTTGACAATTGAATGCGAGATCGATAAGTTACAAACCCGACAAACATTCATAGTAATGCCAGGGTTGACGAAAGATGCATTAATAGGAGTGGAATTCCTCAGGAACCATTCTATCGAACTTAAATTCGATAAACATACAACCAAACAATACATACAACATCAAGAAGAGACATGTAACACTTTAAAAGACTCCACTCAAAATACGGAGTTAGAAAGGTTCCTAAGAAAAGAACTAAGGGAGTTTGAGAATATAACAGGACCCACCAACTTAATAAGACACGAAATAAAATTGAAGAAAAAGTGCGATCCAGTCAAGCAGCCTTATAGGCGGCACAATCCCGCAATGCTACAGATCATCAACCAAGAAGTGGACAAGATGTTAAAAGAAGGAACCATCGAACGCTCCACAAGTGGTTGGAGTTCACCGATTGTACTAGTTAGGAAAAAGGATAACTCGTACAGATTTTGCATTGACTTTAGAAAAGTCAACGAACTATCAGATAAGGATGCATATCCGTTACCCAGAATATCGGAAATTCTGGATAGACTTAAGGAAGCAAATTTTATATCGACCCTCGATTTGAAACAGGGATATTTTCAAATACCCCTAGAAGAAACAAGCCGCCCAGTGACAGCATTCAGCGTACCCGGAAAAGGCCATTTTCAGTTCAAAACCACCCCATTCGGACTGCATTCCGCAGGAGCCACTTTCCAACGCCTACTGGATAAGGTAATACCTCCCGATATGGAATTCGCGTTTGCCTACTTGGTTGATATCGTAGTAATATCTAAAACGCTCCAAGAGCATTTAAATCACCTACATGAAGTTTTCCGAAGACTGAAAGAAGCCAGATTACAGCTGAACTTCGAGAAATGCACATTTTGCCAGTCAGAACTCAGATACTTAGGACATGTGGTTGGAGCAGAAGGAATAAAAACAGACCCGGAGAAAACCAACGCTATAACCGGACTTACAGCACCGAGAAATGTGCGTCAACTCCGCCGGTTCCTAGGAATAACATCATGGTACCGCCGATTCATAGAGAACTATTCGACAATAGCAGGACCGCTAAACATGCTTCTGAAAAAGAAGATAAGATGGAAATGGACCGATAAGCAGGAAAACGCGTTTGAAGAGCTAAAATCAAAACTTACATCGGCCCCAGTATTAGCATGCCCCGATTTTTCGAAAACATTTTACCTGCAAACAGATGCGTCGAACTGTGGACTTGGAGTTGCACTAACACAGAAATACGACGGCCAGGATAAAGTAATTGCATATGCTAGTCGAACCCTCACACCAGCCGAGACAAAATATTCCACAACGGAAAAAGAATGTCTATCAATCGTGTACGGGATAAAGCAAATGAGGCCGTATATAGAAGGATACAATTTTAAGGTCATATCAGACCATCAGTCCCTCAAATGGCTGAAGAACCTTAAAAACCCGTCAGGTCGGTTAGCCAGGTGGAGTTTAGAACTGCAACAGTACGATTTCGAGGTAATATATAGAAAGGGAGTCCTCAACAAGGTAGCAGATGCTTTGTCACGACAACCACAGGAAAACCAGAGCGAAGAACCAGAGTCGGAATTATTAGCATCAGAACTGGAATCATGCAGTTGGTACGATAATTTATATAGGAATGTACTCCAGAACCCAGACGATTTCCCGGATTTACAAATATCAAACGGGAAATTATATAAACACGTTTGGAGCAGCCGTAATCTAGCCGACCCAGAGTTTAATAACCCATGGAAATTATGCGTACCAAGATATAAAAGGAAAGATATTTTGGAGGAAAATCATGACTCGACCACAGCAGGCCACTTCGGAATTGCAAAAACAATTTGCCGAATAGCGCAAAAGTACTATTGGCCTAAGATGTTTAAACAAATTGCAGACTACGTTAGAGCCTGTACGAAGTGCCTCCAATATAAACCGTCTCAAATGCAACCAGCCGGGAAAATGCAACCGCCCACTGTAGAAAAGCCTTGGCATACTGTCTCAGTTGATTTAATGGGACCATTCCCAAGATCTGCAAAAGGAAACATTTTCTTAATAGTCGTGCAAGACCGGTTTACCAAATGGGTCGTCGCCCAGCCAATAAGAGCAGCATCTACGAACTCAATCATCGACACTCTACGATCTAAAGTAGTCATGCAATTTGGTATCCCGAAGAAAATCATCTCGGACAACGGCGCGCAATTTACAAGCGGAAATTTTAAGGCGTTCCTAAAGTCCTATAACATAAATCACATTCTAACACCGCCGTACTCACCTCAATGCAATCCAGTAGAACGAATGAACAAAGTACTGAAAACGATGATAGCTACTTACGTGGAGGATAACCATAAAGACTGGGACAAATTCATACCAGAATTCTGCTACGCCATAAATTCGTCAAGACACGATTCAACAGGATTTTCACCAGCGCTTCTTAATTTCGGAAGGGAATTAGACACAACAGAGGCGACAAATGGACAAGATATACAGGGGTATGCAGAAAACTTAAACAAGTTAGAAGCGTTAAGAGAACTAGCGAAAGTGCACATGGAACACGCTTTCGAGGACCAGAAGAAACATTACGATCTAAGACGAAGAGACTGGCAGCCACACCCAGGAGATCGAGTCATGAAAAAGGAACACCATCTATCATCGACTAGTGCAGCTTTCACCAGCAAACTAGCGCCGAAGTACTCAGGACCATACATAGTAACGTCAGTGATATCACCAGTAATAGTAAAACTGAAATTGGCCGATAGTAGTAGCCGCAAGCAGATGACGGCGCACGTAAAAGATTTAAAACCATGGGGAGGAAGATTGTAATAAAGATACCGAGAGGGATAGATGGCATCACGAGGCTGTAGACACCATCTACACAAAAAAAAGGTATGTTACTTTTTTTTTCAAAGAGAAGGGGGTGTAACGATGCTTTGATCGTTTAACAGTTCGAACCGTCGGAGTGTCAATATTTGCGCATCCACTTCTACAACGTGAAGGCGTAGTGGAATTCAAACGGCTATTTAAGGCGTGTGAATAGCGGAATTAGACAGTCTTGTAGCTAGCGCTCTAGGCTCCCTGACTCGCCGGTGTACTGAACCAGCAAGCCATTCTGGACAGAGATAGTTCCGTATTGAGGATCATACTCTGTCCCTAACCAAGCGGAACCCATCGGTATTGCGTATTGAGCATTACCGTGGATCTGCACAGAACCAACCGGGACAGAGATTTCCGTATTGAGGATCATACTCTGTCCTTAGCCAAGCGGAACCCATCGGCATTGTGTATTGAACATTGCCGTGGGTCTGCACAGCTAAATATTTTGTTTGCGAGCATATTCGGAGCTTTCGCTGAATTGAAGCGAAAGCGAGTATATTAGTAGTACTAATTAGTTTCTTTTCTTTATAGACGTTTGCCGGGGAATTCATTCATCGCGGGACCCAGACGTAAACGTAGAATTCATTTTATTTTTGTTTTATAAGTATACAACGTAGAATTCCATTTTTTAGTTTTTATTTATTGTATATATATACTTAATAGATTTATTTTTATTTCAAACCTG
>NW_027311888.1:52500-65000 GCF_040954645.1 Diabrotica undecimpunctata | reverse complement strand
ACAATCACTCTTCACCTCTTGACTCCTACCTATTAGTCGCCCCTTACGATAGGCAGGGCCTTCTTGCCTCGGTCGTGCTCTTATCTCTGCAAGCCGAACGGACACACACACATACACACACACTCTCACATGCACACACACGCACATACGCACACACATAAACACTCTTCACCACTCGACTCCTACCCATTAGTCGCCTCTTACGACAGGCAGGGCCTTCTTGCCACGGCCGTGTTCTTATCTCTGCGAGCCGACTGGACACACACACTCACACACACAAATACACACACACACTCACACACGCACACACACGCACACACGCACACTCACACACAAATACACTCTTCACCTCTCGAGTCCTACCCATTAGTCGCCTCTTACGACAGGCAGGGCCTTCTTGCCACGGCCGTGTTCTTATCTCTGAGAGCCGACCGGACACACACACACTCACACACGCACACACACGCACACACGCACTTACACACAAACACTCTTCACCTCTCGACTCCTACGCATTAGTCGCCGCTTACGACAGGCAGGGCCTTCTTGGCACGGACGTGTCCTTATCACTGCGAGCCGAACGGACACATACACACTCACACACACAAGCACGCACACACGTACACACACGAACACACACAAATACACACACACACTCACACACGCACACACACGCACACACGCACACTCACACACAAATACACTTTTCACCTCTCGACTCCTACCCATTAGTTGCCTCTTACGACAGGCATGGCCTTCTTGCCTCGGCCGTATTCTAATGTCTGCGAGCCGAATGGACACACACATACATACACACACACACTTACACACGCACAAACACACACACAGCCACACACGCACACACACACACATACACTCTTCACCTCTCGACTCCTACCAATTAGTCGCCACTTACGACAGGCAGGGCCTTCTTGCCTCGTCCGTATTCTAATCTCTGCGAGCCGAATGGACACACAGAAACATACACACACACACTTACACACGCACAAACACACACACCCACACACGCACACACTCACGTACCCTCTTCACCTCTCGACTCCTACCTATTAGCCGCCTCTTACGACAGGCAGGGACTTCTTGCCACGGCCGTGTTCTTATCTCTGCAAGCCGAACGGACACACACACACGCACACACAAACACACGCACACAGGCACACACGCACACACGCACACACGCACACGCACACATTCTCCACCTCTCGATTCCTATCCATTAGTCGCCTCTTAAGACAGGCAGGGCCTTCTTGCCTCGGCCGTATTCTTATCTCTGCAGGCCAAACAGACACACACACACACACATACACACACATAATCACACACGCACAAACACACGCACACACACAAAGACACATACACTCTTCACCTCTCGACTCCTATTCATTAGTCGCCCCTTACGACAGGCAGGGACTTCTTGCCACGGCCGTGTTCTTATCTCTGCGAGCCGAACGGACACACACACAGTCACACACACACGCGCACACACGCACACACACACAAATACACTCTTCACCTCTCGACTCCTACCCATTAGTCGCATCTTACGACAGGCATGGACTTATTGCCTCGGCCATATTCTAATCTCTGCGAGCCGCACGGACACACACACACTGACACACACACATTCACACACACACTCACACACGTACGCACACACGCACACACACACATACACTCTTCACCTCTCGACTCCTACCCATTATTCTCCTCTTACGACAGGCAGGGACTTTTTGCCACGGCCGTGTTCTTATCTTTGCAAGACGAACGGACACACACGCACACACACACACGCACACGCACACGCACACGCACACGCACACACTCTTCACCTCTCGACTCCTACCCATTATTCTCCTCTTACGACAGGCAGGGACTTCTTGCCACGGCCGTGTTTTTATCTCTGCAAGCCGAACGGACACACACATACACACACACACACACTTACACACACACACGCACACACGCACGCACACACGCACACACATACACTCACACACACACAAACACGCACATACGCACACACACATACATTCTTCACCTCTCGACTCCTAACTATTAGCCGCCTCTTACGACAGGCAGGGACTTCTTGCCACGGCCGTGTTCTTATCTCTGCAAGCCGAACGGACACACACACACGCACACACAAACACACGCACACAGGCACACACGCACACACGCACACACGCACACGCACACATTCTCCACCTCTCGATTCCTATCCATTAGTCGCCTCTTAAGACAGGCAGGGCCTTCTTGCCTCGGCCGTATTCTTATCTCTGCAGGCCAAACAGACACACACACACATACACACACATAATCACACACGCACAAACACACGCACACACACAAAGACACATACACTCTTCACCTCTCGACTCCTATTCATTAGTCGCCCCTTACGACAGGCAGGGACTTCTTGCCACGGCCGTGTTCTTATCTCTGCAAGCCGAACGGACACACACACACGCACACACAAACACACGCACACAGGCACACACGCACACACGCACACACGCACACGCACACATTCTCCACCTCTCGATTCCTATCCATTAGTCGCCTCTTAAGACAGGCAGGGCCTTCTTGCCTCGGCCGTATTCTTATCTCTGCAGGCCAAACAGACACACACACACATACACACACATAATCACACACGCACAAACACACGCACACACACAAAGACACATACACTCTTCACCTCTCGACTCCTATTCATTAGTCGCCCCTTACGACAGGCAGGGACTTCTTGCCTCGGTCGTATTCTTATCTCTCCAAGCCGAACAAACACATACACACTCACACACACACGCACGCACACACGCACACACACGCACACACACACACACACACACAAATACACTCTTCACCTCTCGACTCCTACCCATTAGTCGCCTTTTACGAGAGGCATGGCCTTCTTGCCTCGGCCGTATTCTAATCTCTGCGAGCCGAATGGACACACAGAAACATACACACACACACTTACACACGCACAAACACACACACCCACACACGCACACACTCACGTACCCTCTTCACCTCTCGACTCCTACCCATTAGTCGCCTCTTACGACAGGCAGGGACTTCTTGCCACGGCCGTGTTCTTATCTCTGCAAGCCGAACGGACACACACACACGCACACACAAACACACGCACACAGGCACACACGCACACACGCACACACGCACACGCACACATTCACCACCTCTCGATTCCTATCCATTAGTCGCCTCTTAAGACAGGCAGGGCCTTCTTGCCGCGGACGTATTCTTATCTCTGCGAGCCGAAAGGACACACACACACGCACACACAAACACACGCACACACGCACACACGCACACGTACACGCACACGCACACACTCTCCACCTCTCGACTAATATTCATTAGTCGCCTCTTAAGACAGGCAGTTCCTTCTTGCCTCGCCCGTATTCTAATGTCTGCGAGCCGAATGGACACAGACATACATACACACACACACTTACACACGCACAAACACACACACCCACACACGCACACACACACATACACTCTTCACCTCTCGACTCCTACCAATTAGTCGCCACTTACGACAGGCAGGGCCTTCTTGCTTCGGCCGTATTCTTATCTCTGCAAGCCGAACGGACACATACACACTCACACACACAAGCACGCACACACGCACACACACGCACACACACAAAAACACTTTTCACCTCTCGACTCCTACCAATTAGTCGCCACTTACGACAGGCAGGGCCTTCTTGCCTCGGCCGTATTCTTATCTCTGCAAGCCGAACGGACACATACACACTCACACACACACGCACGCACACACGCACACACACGCACACACACACACACACACACACACACAAATACACTCTTCACCTCTCGACCTCTACCCATTAGTCGCCTTTTACGACAGGCATGGCCTTCTTGCCTCGGCCGTATTCTAATCTCTGCGAGCCGAATGGACACACAGAAACATACACACACACACTTACACACGCACAAACACACACACCCACACACGCACACACTCACGTACCCTCTTCACCTCTCGACTCCTACCCATTAGTCGCCTCTTACGACAGGCAGGGACTTCTTGCCACGGCCGTGTTCTTATCTCTGCAAGCCGAACGGACACACACACACACGCACACACAAACACACGCACACAGGCACACACGCACACACGCACACACGCACACGCACACATTCTCCACCTCTCGATTCCTATCCATTAGTCGCCTCTTAAGACAGGCAGGGCCTTCTTGCCGCGGACGTATTCTTATCTCTGCGAGCCGAAAGGACACACACACACGCACACACAAACACACGCACACAGGCACACACGCACACACGCACACGTACACGCACACGCACACACTCTCCACCTCTCGACTAATATGCATTAGTCGCCTCTTAAGACAGGCAGGGCCTTCTTGCCTCGGCTGTATTCTTATCTCTGCAAGCCAAACGGACACACACACATATACACACACATACTCACACACGCACAAACACACGCACACACACAAAGACACATACACTCTTCACCTCTCGACTCCTATTCATTAGTCGCCCCTTACGACAGGCAGGGACTGCTTGCCACGGCCGTGTTCTTATCTCTGCGAGCCAAACGGACACACACACACTCACACACACACACGCACACACGCACACACACACAAATACACTCTTCACCTCTCGACTCCTACCCATTAGTCGCATCTTACGACAGGCATCGACTTATTGCCTCGGCCATATTCTAATCTCTGCGAGCCGCACGGACACGCACACACTGACATACACATTCACACACACACTCACACACGTACGCACACACGCACACACACACATACACTCTTCACCTCTCGACTCCTACCCATTATTCTCCTCTTACGACAGGCAGGGACTTTTTGCCACGGCCGTGTTCTTATCTTTGCAAGACGAACGGACACACACACACACGCACACACACACACGTACACGCACACGCACACGCACACACTCTTCACCTCTCGACTCCTACCCATTATTTTCCTCTTACGACAGGCAGGGACTTCTTGCCACGGCCGTGTTCTTATCTCTGCAAGCCGAACGGACACACACATACACACACACACACTCACACACACACGCACACACGCACGCACACACGCACACACACATACACTCACACACACACAAACACGCACATACGCACACACACATACATTCTTCACCTCTCGACTCCTACCTATTAGTCGTCTCTCACGACATGCAGGGCCTTCTTGCCTCGGCCGTGTTCTTATCTCTGCAAGCCGAACGGACACACACACATACTCACACACGCACACACACACGCACACACGCACCCACACACATACACTCTTCACCTTTCGACTCCTACTTATTAGTCGCCCACTCTTCACCTCTCGACTCCTACCCATTAGTCGCCCCGTACGATTTGCATCGCCTTCTTGCCACGGCTGTTTTCTTATCTCTGCAAGCCGAACGGACACACACATACACACACACACACTCACACACACACACGCACACACGCACGCACACACGCACACAAACATACACTCACACACACACAAACACGCACACACGCACACACACATACATTTTTCACCTCTCGACTCCTACCTATTAGCCGCCTCTTACGATAGGCAGGGCCTTCTTGCCTTGGCCGTGTTCTTATCACTGCAAGCCGAACGGACCCACACACATACTCACACACGCACACACAAACGCACACACGCACACAAACATACACTCTTCACCTCTCGACTCCTACCTATTAGTCGCCTCTTACGATAGGCAGGGCCTTCTTGCCTCGGTCGTGTTCTTATTTCTGCAAGCCGAACTAACACACACACATACTCACACACGCACACACACGCACCCACGCACACACACATACACTCTTCACCTCTCGACTCCTACTTATTACTCGCCTCTTACGACAGGCAGGACCTTCTTGCCACGGCTGTGTTCTTACCTCTGCGAGCCGAACAAACACACACACATACTCACACACGCACACACACATGCACACACGCACACAAACATACACTCTTCACCTCTCGACTCCTACCTATTAGTCGCCTCTTACGATAGGCAGGGCCTTCTTGCCTCGGTCGTGTTTTTATCTCTGCAAGCCGAACTAACACACACACATACTCACACACGCACACACACACGCACACACGCACACACACACACACATACACTTTTCACCTTTCGACTCCTACTTATTAGTCGCCCACTCTTCGCCTCTCGACTCCTATCCATTAGTCGCCCCGTACGATTTGCATCGCTTTCTTGCCACGGCTGTTTTTTTATCTCTGCGAGCCGAAGGGACACACACACATACATACACACGCACACACACATACACTCACACACACACAAACACGCCCACACGCACACACACAAACATTCTTCACCTCTCGACTCCTACTTATTACTCGCCTCTTACGACAGGCAGGGCCTTCTTGCCACGGCTGTGTTCTTATCTCTGCGAGCCGACCGCACACACACACACACTCACACACTCACATACACACACACTTAAACACGCACACACACGTACACGCACACACTCTCCACCTCTCGACTCCTATTCATTAGTCGCCTCTTACGACAGGCAGGGCCTTCTTGCTACGGACGTGTTCTTATCTCTGCCAGCCAAACAGACACACACACACGCACACACGCACACACACACACATACACTTTTCACCTTTCGACTCCTACTTATTAGTCGTCCACTCTTCGCCTCTCGACTCCTATCCATTAGTCGCCCCGTACGATTTGCATCGCTTTCTTGCCACGGCTGTTTTTTTATCTCTGCGAGCCGAAAGGACACACACACATACATACACACGCACACACACATACACTCACACACACACAAACACGCCCACACGCACACACACATACACGCTTTACCTCTCGACTCCGACCCATTAGTCGCCTCTTACGACATTCAGGTACTTCTTGCCACGGCCGTGTTCTTATCTCTGCGAGCCGAACGGACACACACACACTCACACACACACACGCACACACGCACACACACGCACTTACGCACCCACGCACACGCACACGCACACGCACGCACACGCACACACTCTCCACCACTCGACTCCTATCCATTAGCCGCCTCTTAAGACAGGCATGGCCTTCTTGCCACGGCCGTAATCTTATATCTGCGAGCCGAGCGGACAAACACACACACTTACACACACACACACACACACATACACTCTTCACCTCTCGACCCCTACCTTTTAGTCGCCCCTTACGAGAGGCAGGGCCTTCTTGCCCCGGCCGTATTCATATCTCTGCAAGCCGAACGGACACACACACTCATACACACACACTCACACACGGACAAACACACACACACCCACACACGCACACACACATACACATACACTATTCACCTCTCGACTCCTACCTATTAGTCGCCCCTTACAAGAGGCAGGGCCTTCTTGCCTCGGCCGTATTCTAATCTCTGCGAACCGAATGGACACACACATACATACACACACATATTTACACACGCACAAACACACACACCCACACACGCACACAAACATATACATACACTCTTAACCTCTCGACTCCTACCCATTAGTCGCCTCTTACGACATTCAGGGACTTCTTGCCACGGACGTATTCTTATCTCTGCAAGCCGAACGGACACACACACATACTCACACACGCACACACACACGCACACACGTACACACACACATACACTCTTCACCTCTCGACTCCTACCCATTAGTCGCCTCTTACGACAGGCAGGGCCTCCTTGCCACGGCCGTGTTCTCATTTCAGCGAGCCGACCGGACACACACACACACGCACACACAAACACAAGCACACTGGCACAAACCGCACACACGCACACACACATACATTCTTCACCTCTCGACTCCTACCTATTAGTCGCCTCTTACGACAGGCAGGGCCTTCTTGCCTTGGCCGTGTTCTTATCACTGCAAGCCGAACGGACACACACACCTACTCACACACGCACACACACACGCACCCACGCACACACACATACACTTTTCACCTCTCGACTCCTACTTATTAGTCGCCCACTCTTCACCTCTCGACTCCTAACCATTAGTCGCCCCGTACGATTTGCATCACCTTCTTGCCACAGCTGTTTTCTTATCTCTGTGAGCCGAAGGGACACACACACATACACACACACACACACTCACAAACACACACACACACACGCACGCACACACGCACACACACATACACTCACACACACACAAACACGCACACACGCACACACACGTACACTCTTCACCTCTCGACCCCTACTTATTACTCGCCTCTTACGACAAGCAGGGCCTTCTTGCCACGGCTGTGTTCTTATCTCTGCGAGCCGACCGCACACACACACTCACATACACACACACTTAAACACGCACGCACACACGCACACACACACACGCACCCACGCACACGCACACGCACACGCACACGCACACACTCTCCACCTCTCGATTCCTATCCATTAGTAGCCTCTTAAGACAGGCAGGGCCTTCTTGCCACGGAGGTATTCTTATCTCTGCAAGCCGAACGGACACACATACATACACTCGCACACACACACACACACACACACATACACGCTTCACCTCTCGACTCCTACCCATTAGTCGACTCTTACGACATTCAGGGACTTCTTGCCACGGCCGTTTTCTTATCTCTGCGAGCCGAACGGACACACACACACACACTCACACACACACACACACACGCAAGCACACATACAGTATTCACCTCTCGACTTCTACCCATTATTCTCCTCTTACGACAGGCAGGGACTTCTTGCCACGGCCGTGTTATCTCTGTAAGCCGAACGGACACACACACACGCACACACAAACACACGCACACAGGCACACACGCACACACGCACACACGCACACACGCACACGCACACACTCTCCACCTCTCGATTCCTATCCATTAGTCGCCTCTTAAGACAGGCAGGGCCTTTTTGCCACGAACGCATTCTTATCTCTGCGAGCCGAACGGACACACACACACACACGCACACACACACACGCACACGCACACGCACACGCACACGCACACACTCTCCACCTCTCGACTCCTATCCATTAGTCGCCTCTTACGACAGGCATGGCCTTCTTGCCACCGCTTTTTTCTTATCTCTGCGAGCGAAGGGACACACACACACATACACACACACTCACACACACACACGCACACACGCACGCACACACGCACACACACATACACTCACACACACACAAACACGCACACACGCACACACACATACATTCTTTACCTCTCGACTCCTACCTATTAGTCGTCTCTCACGACAGGCAGGGCCTTCTTGCCTCGGCCGTGTTCTTATCTCTGCAAGCCGAACTAACACACACACATACTCACACACGCACACACACACGCACACACGCACACACACATACACTTTTCACCTCCCGACTCCTACTTATTAGTCGCCCACTCTTCACCTCTCGACTCCTAACCATTAGTCGCCCCGTACGATTTGCATCGCCTTCTTGCCACGGCTGTTTTCTTATCTCTGTGAGCCGAAGGGACACACACACATACACACACACACACTCACAAACACACACACACACACACGCACGCACACACGCACACACACATACACTCACACACACACAAACACGCACACACGCACACACACATACACTCTTCACCTCTCGACCCCTACTTATTACTCGCCTCTTACGACAAGCAGGGCCTTCTTGCCACGGCTGTGTTCTTATCTCTGCGAGCCGACCGCACACACACACACTTACACACACTCACACACTCACATACACACACACTTAAACACGCACGCACACACGCACACACACACACACATACACTCTTCACCTCTCGACTCCTACCCATTATTCTCCTCTTTCGACAGGCAGGGACTTCTTGCCACAGCCGTGTTCTTATCTCTGCAAGCCGAACGGACACACACACACACGCACACACAAACACACGCACACAGGCACACACGTACACACGCACACACGCACACGCACACGTACACGCACACACTCTCCACCTTTCGACTCCTATCCATTAGCCGCCTCTTAAGACAGGCAGGGCCTTCTTGCCACGACCGTAATCTTATCTCTGCGAGCCGAGCGGACAAACACACACACTCACACACACACACATACGGCCCCGGCCGTATTCTTATCTCTGGAAGCCGAACGGATACACACACTCACACACACACGCACGCACACACGCACACACACACACACACTCACACAGGCACAAACACACGCACTCACGCACACACACACACACACATACACTCTTCACCTTTCGACTTCTACCCATTAGTCGCCTCTTACAACAGGCAGGGACTACTTGCCACAGTCGAGTTCTTATCTCTGTGTGCCGAACGGACACACACACTCACACACACACTCACACACACACGCACGCACACACATACGCACCCACGCACACGCAAACGCACACGCACAAGCACACACACACATACACTTTTCACCTCTCGACTCCTACTTATTAGTCGCCCACTCTTCACCTCTCGACTCCTACCCATTAGTCGCCCCGTACGATTTGCATCGCCTTCTTGCCACGGCTGTTTTCTTATCTCTGCGAGCCGAAGGGACACACACACACATACACACACACACACTCACAAACACACACACACACACACACGCACGCACACACGCACACACACATACACTCACACACACACAAACACGCACACACGCACACACACATACATTCTTCACCTCTCGACTCCTACCTATTAGTCGCCTCTTACGACAGGCAGGGCTTTCTTGCCTTGGCCGTGTTCTTATCACTGCAAGCCAAACGGACACACACACATACTCACACACGCACACACACACGCACACACACATACACTCTTCACCTCTCGACTCCTACCTATTAGTCGCCTCTTACGATAGGCAGGGCCTTCTTGCCTCGTCGTGTTCTTATTTCTGCAAGCCGAACTAACACACACACATACTCACACACGCACACACACACGCACACACGCACACACACATACACTCTTCACCTCTCGACTCCTACTTATTACTCGCCTCTTACGACAGGCAGGGCCTTCTTGCCACGGCTGTGTTCTTATCTCTGCGAGCCGACCGCACACACACACACTCACACACACTCACACACTCACATACACACACACTTAAACACACACGCACACACGCACACACACACATACACTCTTCACCTCTCTACTCCTACCCATTATTCTCCTCTTTCGACAGGCAGAGACTTCTTGCCACGGACGTATTCTTATCTCTTCAAGCCGAACGGACACACATACATACACTCGCACACACACACACACATACACGCTTCACCTCTCGACTCCTACCCATTAGTCGACTCTTACGACATTCAGGGACTTCTTGCCACGGCCGTTTTCTTATCTCTGCGAGCCGAACGGACACACACACACACACACTCACACAGACACGAACGCACACACGCCACACACACGCGCACACGCACACGCACACGCACACGCACACGCACACGCAAACGCACACGCACACGCACACGCACACGCACACACTCTCCACCTGTTGACTCCTATCCCTTAGTCGCGTCTTACGAGAGGCAGAGCCTTCTTGCTCCGGCCGTATTCTTATCTCTGCAAGCCGAACGGATACACACACTCACACACACACGCAGGCACACACGCACACACGCACACACGCACACATACATTCTTCACCTCTCGACTCTTACCCATTAGTCGCCTCTTACGACAGGCAGGGCCTTCTTGCCTCGGTCAAGTTCTTATCTCTGCAAGCCGAACTAACACACACACATACTCACACACGCACACACACACGCACACACGCACACACACATACACTCTTCACCTCCCGACTCCTACTTATTAGTCGCCCCTTACAAGAGGCAGATCCTTCTTGCCTCGGCCGTATTCTTATCTCTGCAAGCCAAACGGACACACACACATACACACACACTCACACACGCACACACACACACACTCACACACACACATACACTCTTAACCTCTCGACTCCTACCCATTAGTCGCCTCTTACGACATTCAGGGACTTCTTGCCACGGACGTATTCTTATCTCTGCAAGTCTGACGGACACACACACATACACACACTCACACACGCACACACACACGCACACACGCACACACGCACACACACACATACACTCTTCACCTCTCGACTCCTACCCATTAGTCGCCTCTTACGACAGGCAGGGCCTTCTTGCCACGGCCATGTTCTTATCTCTGTGAGCCGAAAGGACACACACACTGACAGACACACGCACGCACACACACACACACACAAATACACTCTCCACCTCTCGACTTCTACCCATTAGTCGCCTCTTACGACAGGCATGGCCTTCTTGCTTCGGTCGTATTCTAATTTCTGCAA